>NW_026988776.1:0-185093 GCF_030222135.1 Aotus nancymaae
AGGCGTTTTCAGCCCATTACCGGCATATGGAAGAAACAGCAGTAAGCACAGGGAAATATCTGCTTCTAAATCCAAAACGCAGCTATCTAACAGAACGGTTGTCAATGTGTGCACTCAACTTCCAGAGGTAAACCCGTGTGTAGATTCAGCAGTCCTGCAGAGACTTTCTCTGCAGAGTCCCAAAACAGGCGTTTTCAGCCCATTACCGGCATATGGAAGAAACAGCAGTAAGCACAGGGAAATATCTGCTTCTAAATCCAAAACGCAGCGATCTAACAGAACGGTTGTCAATGTGTGCACTCAACTTCCAGAGTTAAACCCGTGTGTGGATTCAGCAGTCTGCAGAGACTTTCTCTGCAGAGTCCCAAAACAGGCGTTTTCAGCCCATTACCGGCATATGGAAGAAACAGCAGTAAGCACAGGGAAATATCTGCTTCTAAATCCAAAACGCAGCTATCTAACAGAACGGTTGTCAATGTGTGCACTCAACTTCCAGAGTTAAACCCGTGTGTGGATTCAGCAGTCTGCAGAGACTTTCTCTGCAGAGTCCCAAGACAGGCGTTTTCAGCCCATTACCGGCATATGGAAGAAACAGCAGTAAGCACAGGGAAATATCTGCTTCTAAATCCAAAACGCAGCTATCTAACAGAACGGTTGTCAATGTGTGCACTCAACTTCCAGAGTTAAACCCGTGTGTGGATTCAGCAGTCTGCAGAGACTTTCTCTGCAGAGTCCCAAAACAGGCGTTTTCAGCCCTTTACCGGCATATGGAAGAAACAGCAGAAAGCACAGGGAAATATCTCCTTCTAAATCCAAAACGCAGCTATCTAACAGAACGGTTGTCAATGTGTGCACTCAAGTTGCAGAGTTAAACCCGTGTGTGGATTCAGCAGTCTGCAGAGACTTTCTCTGCAGAGTCCCAAAACAGGCGTTTTCAGCCCATTACCGGCATATGGAAGAAACAGCAGTAAGCACAGGGAAATATCTGCTTCTAAATCCAAAACGCAGCTATCTAACAGAACGGTTGTCAATGTGTGCACTCAACTTCCAGAGTTAAACCCGTGTGTGGATTCAGCAGTCTGCAGAGACTTTCTCTGCAGAGTCCCAAAACAGGCGTTTTCAGCCCATTACCGGCATATGGAAGAAACAGCAGTAAGCACAGGGAAATATCTGCTTCTAAATCCAAAACGCAGCTATCTAACAGAACGGTTGTCAATGTGTGCACTCAACTTCCAGAGTTAAACCCGTGTGTGGATTCAGCAGTCTGCAGAGACTTTCTCTGCAGAGTCCCAAAACAGGCGTTTTCAGCCCATTACCGGCATATGGAAGAAACAGCAGTAAGCACAGGGAAATATCTGCTTCTAAATCCAAAACGCAGCTATCTAACAGAACGGTTGTCAATGTGTGCACTCAACTTCCAGAGTTAAACCCGTGTGTGGATTCAGCAGTCTGCAGAGACTTTCTCTGCAGAGTCCCAAAACAGGCGTTTTCAGCCCATTACCGGCATATGGAAGAAACAGCAGTAAGCACAGGGAAATATCTGCTTCTAAATCCAAAACGCAGCTATCTAACAGAACGGTTGTCAATGTGTGCACTCAACTTCCAGAGTTAAACCCGTGTGTGGATTCAGCAGTCTGCAAACACTTTCTCTGCAGAGTCCCAAAACAGGTGTTTTCAGCCCATTACAGGCATATGGAAGAAACAGCAGTAAGCACAGGGAAATATCTGCTTCTAAATCCAAAACGCAGCTATCTAACAGAACGGTTGTCAATGTGTGCACTCAACTTCCAGAGTTAAACCCGTGTGTGGATTCAGCAGTCTGCAGAGACTTTCTCTGCAGAGTCCCAAGACAGGCGTTTTCAGCCCATTACCGGCATATGGAAGAAACAGCAGTAAGCACAGGGAAATATCTGCTTCTAAATCCAAAACGCAGCTATCTAACAGAACGGTTGTCAATGTGTGCACTCAACTTCCAGAGTTAAACCCGTGTGTGGATTCAGCAGTCTGCAGAGACTTTCTCTGCAGAGTCCCAAAACAGGCGTTTTCAGCCCTTTACCGGCATATGGAAGAAACAGCAGAAAGCACAGGGAAATATCTGCTTCTAAATCCAAAACGCAGCTATCTAACAGAACGGTTGTCAATGTGTGCACTCAAGTTGCAGAGTTAAACCCGTTTGTGGATTCAGCAGTCTGCAGAGACTTTCTCTGCAGAGTCCCAAAACAGGCGTTTTCAGCCCATTACCGGCATATGGAAGAAACAGCAGTAAGCACAGGGAAATATCTGCTTCTAAATCCAAAACGCAGCTATCTAACAGAACGGTTGTCAATGTGTGCACTCAACTTCCAGAGTTAAACCCGTGTGTGGATTCAGCAGTCTGCAGAGACTTTCTCTGCAGAGTCCCAAAACAGGCGTTTTCAGCCCATTACCGGCATATGGAAGAAACAGCAGTAAGCACAGGGAAATATCTGCTTCTAAATCCAAAACGCAGCTATCTAACAGAACGGTTGTCAATGTGTGCACTCAACTTCCAGAGTTAAACCCGTGTGTGGATTCAGCAGTCTGCAGAGACTTTCTCTGCAGAGTCCCAAAACAGGCGTTTTCAGCCCATTACCGGCATATGGAAGAAACAGCAGTAAGCACAGGGAAATATCTGCTTCTAAATCCAAAACGCAGCTATCTAACAGAACGGTTGTCAATGTGTGCACTCAACTTCCAGAGTTAAACCCGTGTGTGGATTCAGCAGTCTGCAGAGACTTTCTCTGCAGAGTCCCAAAACAGGCGTTTTCAGCCCATTACCGGCATATGGAAGAAACAGCAGTAAGCACAGGGAAATATTTGCTTCTAAATCCAAAACGCAGCTATCTAACAGAACGGTTGTCAATGTGTGCACTCAACTTCCAGAGTTAAACCCGTGTGTGGATTCAGCAGTCTGCAGAGACTTTCTCTGCAGAGTCCCAAAACAGGCGTTTTCAGCCCATTACCGGCATATGGAAGAAACAGCAGTAAGCACAGGGAAATATCTGCTTCTAAATCCAAAACGCAGCTATCTAACAGAACGGTTGTCAATGTGTGCACTCAACTTCCAGAGGTAAACCCGTGTGTAGATTCAGCAGTCTGCAGAGACTTTCTCTGCAGAGTCCCAAAACAGGCGTTTTCAGCCCATTACCGGCATATGGAAGAAACAGCAGTAATCACAGGGAAATATCTGCTTCTAAATCCAAAACGCAGCTATCTAACAGAACGGTTGTCAATGTGTGCACTCAACTTCCAGAGGTAAACCCGTGTGTGGATTCAGCAGTCTGCAGAGACTTTCTCTGCAGAGTCCCAAAACAGGCGTTTTCAGCCCATTACCGGCATATGGAAGAAACAGCAGTAAGCACAGGGAAATATCTGCTTCTAAATCCAAAACGCAGCTATCTAACAGAACGGTTGTCAATGTGTGCACTCAACTTCCAGAGTTAAACCCGTGTGTGGATTCAGCAGTCTGCAGAGACTTTCTCTGCAGAGTCCCAAGACAGGCGTTTTCAGCCCATTACCGGCATATGGAAGAAACAGCAGTAAGCACAGGGAAATATCTGCTTCTAAATCCAAAACGCAGCTATCTAACAGAACGGTTGTCAATGTGTGCACTCAACTTCCAGAGTTAAACCCGTGTGTGGATTCAGCAGTCTGCAGAGACTTTCTCTGCAGAGTCCCAAAACAGGCGTTTTCAGCCCTTTACCGGCATATGGAAGAAACAGCAGAAAGCACAGGGAAATATCTCCTTCTAAATCCAAAACGCAGCTATCTAACAGAACGGTTGTCAATGTGTGCACTCAAGTTGCAGAGTTAAACCCGTGTGTGGATTCAGCAGTCTGCAGAGACTTTCTCTGCAGAGTCCCAAAACAGGCGTTTTCAGCCCATTACCGGCATATGGAAGAAACAGCAGTAAGCACAGGGAAATATCTGCTTCTAAATCCAAAACGCAGCTATCTAACAGAACGGTTGTCAATGTGTGCACTCAACTTCCAGAGTTAAACCCGTGTGTGGATTCAGCAGTCTGCAGAGACTTTCTCTGCAGAGTCCCAAAACAGGCGTTTTCAGCCCATTACCGGCATATGGAAGAAACAGCAGTAAGCACAGGGAAATATCTGCTTCTAAATCCAAAACGCAGCTATCTAACAGAACGGTTGTCAATGTGTGCACTCAACTTCCAGAGTTAAACCCGTGTGTGGATTCAGCAGTCTGCAGAGACTTTCTCTGCAGAGTCCCAAAACAGGCGTTTTCAGCCCATTACCGGCATATGGAAGAAACAGCAGTAAGCACAGGGAAATATCTGCTTCTAAATCCAAAACGCAGCTATCTAACAGAACGGTTGTCAATGTGTGCACTCAACTTCCAGAGTTAAACCCGTGTGTGGATTCAGCAGTCTGCAGAGACTTTCTCTGCAGAGTCCCAAAACAGGCGTTTTCAGCCCATTACCGGCATATGGAAGAAACAGCAGTAAGCACAGGGAAATATC
The DNA here is from genome assembly GCF_030222135.1 of Aotus nancymaae. Lineage (NCBI taxonomy): Eukaryota > Metazoa > Chordata > Mammalia > Primates > Aotidae > Aotus > Aotus nancymaae. The sequence goes on from NW_026988776.1 coordinate 4,502, forward strand.
TGCTTCTAAATCCAAAACGCAGCTATCTAACAGAACGGTTGTCAATGTGTGCACTCAACTTCCAGAGTTAAACCCGTGTGTGGATTCAGCAGTCTGCAAACACTTTCTCTGCAGAGTCCCAAAACAGGTGTTTTCAGCCCATTACAGGCATATGGAAGAAACAGCAGTAAGCACAGGGAAATATCTGCTTCTAAATCCAAAACGCAGCTATCTAACAGAACGGTTGTCAATGTGTGCACTCAACTTCCAGAGTTAAACCCGTGTGTGGATTCAGCAGTCTGCAGAGACTTTCTCTGCAGAGTCCCAAGACAGGCGTTTTCAGCCCATTACCGGCATATGGAAGAAACAGCAGTAAGCACAGGGAAATATCTGCTTCTAAATCCAAAACGCAGCTATCTAACAGAACGGTTGTCAATGTGTGCACTCAACTTCCAGAGTTAAACCCGTGTGTGGATTCAGCAGTCTGCAGAGACTTTCTCTGCAGAGTCCCAAAACAGGCGTTTTCAGCCCTTTACCGGCATATGGAAGAAACAGCAGAAAGCACAGGGAAATATCTGCTTCTAAATCCAAAACGCAGCTATCTAACAGAACGGTTGTCAATGTGTGCACTCAAGTTGCAGAGTTAAACCCGTGTGTGGATTCAGCAGTCTGCAGAGACTTTCTCTGCAGAGTCCCAAAACAGGCGTTTTCAGCCCATTACCGGCATATGGAAGAAACAGCAGTAAGCACAGGGAAATATCTGCTTCTAAATCCAAAACGCAGCTATCTAACAGAACGGTTGTCAATGTGTGCACTCAACTTCCAGAGTTAAACCCGTGTGTGGATTCAGCAGTCTGCAGAGACTTTCTCTGCAGAGTCCCAAAACAGGCGTTTTCAGCCCATTACCGGCATATGGAAGAAACAGCAGTAAGCACAGGGAAATATCTGCTTCTAAATCCAAAACGCAGCTATCTAACAGAACGGTTGTCAATGTGTGCACTCAACTTCCAGAGTTAAACCCGTGTGTGGATTCAGCAGTCTGCAGAGACTTTCTCTGCAGAGTCCCAAAACAGGCGTTTTCAGCCCATTACCGGCATATGGAAGAAACAGCAGTAAGCACAGGGAAATATCTGCTTCTAAATCCAAAACGCAGCTATCTAACAGAACGGTTGTCAATGTGTGCACTCAACTTCCAGAGTTAAACCCGTGTGTGGATTCAGCAGTCTGCAAACACTTTCTCTGCAGAGTCCCAAAACAGGTGTTTTCAGCCCATTACAGGCATATGGAAGAAACAGCAGTAAGCACAGGGAAATATCTGCTTCTAAATCCAAAACGCAGCTATCTAACAGAACGGTTGTCAATGTGTGCACTCAACTTCCAGAGTTAAACCCGTGTGTGGATTCAGCAGTCTGCAGAGACTTTCTCTGCAGAGTCCCAAAACAGGCGTTTTCAGCCCATTACCGGCATATGGAAGAAACAGCAGTAAGCACAGGGAAATATCTGCTTCTAAATCCAAAACACAGCTATCTAACAGAACGGTTGTCAATGTGTGCACTCAACTTCCAGAGTTAAACCCGTGTGTGGATTCAGCAGTCTGCAGAGACTTTCTCTGCAGAGTCCCAAAACAGGCGTTTTCAGCCCATTACCGGCATATGGAAGAAACAGCAGTAAGCACAGGGAAATATCTGCTTCTAAATCCAAAACGCAGCTATCTAACAGAACGGTTGTCAATGTGTGCACTCAACTTCCAGAGTTAAACCCGTGTGTGGATTCAGCAGTCTGCAGAGACTTTCTCTGCAGAGTCCCAAGACAGGCGTTTTCAGCCCATTACCGGCATATGGAAGAAACAGCAGTAAGCACAGGGAAATATCTGCTTCTAAATCCAAAACGCAGCTATCTAACAGAACGGTTGTCAATGTGTGCACTCAACTTCCAGAGTTAAACCCGTGTGTGGATTCAGCAGTCTGCAGAGACTTTCTCTGCAGAGTCCCAAGACAGGCATTTTCAGCCCATTACCGGCATATGGAAGAAACAGCAGAAAGCACAGGGAAATATCTGCTTCTAAATCCAAAACGCAGCTATCTAACAGAACGGTTGTCAATGTGTGCACTCAACTTCCAGAGTTAAACCCGTGTGTGGATTCAGCAGTCTGCAGAGACTTTCTCTGCAGAGTCCCAAGACAGGCGTTTTCAGCCCATTACCGGCATATGGAAGAAACAGCAGTAAGCACAGGGAAATATCTGCTTCTAAATCCAAAACGCAGCTTTCTAACAGAACGGTTGTCAATGTGTGCACTCAACTTCCAGAGTTAAACCCGTGTGTGGATTCAGCAGTCTGCAGAGACTTTCTCTGCAGAGTCCCAAAACAGGCGTTTTCAGCCCTTTACCGGCATATGGAAGAAACAGCAGAAAGCACAGGGAAATATCTGCTTCTAAATCCAAAACGCAGCTATCTAACAGAACGGTTGTCAATGTGTGCACTCAAGTTGCAGAGTTAAACCCGTGTGTGGATTCAGCAGTCTGCAGAGACTTTCTCTGCAGAGTCCCAAAACAGGTGTTTTCAGCCCATTACAGGCATATGGAAGAAACAGCAGTAAGCACAGGGAAATATCTGCTTCTAAATCCAAAACGCAGCTATCTAACAGAACGGTTGTCAATGTGTGCACTAAACTTCCAGAGTTAAACCCGTGTGTGGATTCAGCAGTCTGCAAACACTTTCTCTGCAGAGTCCCAAAACAGGTGTTTTCAGCCCATTACAGGCATATGGAAGAAACAGCAGTAAGCACAGGGAAATATCTGCTTCTAAATCCAAAACGCAGCTATCTAACAGAACGGTTGTCAATGTGTGCACTCAACTTCCAGAGTTAAACCCGTGTGTGGATTCAGCAGTCTGCAGAGACTTTCTCTGCAGAGTCCCAAAACAGGCGTTTTCAGCCCATTACCGGCATATGGAAGAAACAGCAGTAAGCACAGGGAAATATCTGCTTCTAAATCCAAAACGCAGCTATCTAACAGAACGGTTGTCAATGTGTGCACTCAACTTCCAGAGTTAAACCCGTGTGTGGATTCAGCAGTCTGCAGAGACTTTCTCTGCAGAGTCCCAAAACAGGCGTTTTCAGCCCATTACCGGCATATGGAAGAAACAGCAGTAAGCACAGGGAAATATCTGCTTCTAAATCCAAAACGCAGCTATCTAACAGAACGGTTGTCAATGTGTGCACTCAACTTCCAGAGTTAAACCCGTGTGTGGATTCAGCAGTCTGCAAACACTTTCTCTGCAGAGTCCCAAAACAGGCGTTTTCAGCCCATTACCGGCATATGGAAGAAACAGCAGTAAGCACAGGGAAATATCTGCTTCTAAATCCAAAACGCAGCTATCTAACAGAACGGTTGTCAATGTGTGCACTCAACTTCCAGAGTTAAACCCGTGTGTGGATTCAGCAGTCTGCAGAGACTTTCTCTGCAGAGTCCCAAAACAGGCGTTTTCAGCCCATTACCGGCATATGGAAGAAACAGCAGTAAGCACAGGGAAATATCTGCTTCTAAATCCAAAACGCAGCTATCTAACAGAACGGTTGTCAATGTGTGCAATCAACTTCCAGAGTTAAACCCGTGTGTGGATTCAGCAGTCTGCAGAGACTTTCTCTGCAGAGTCCCAAGACAGGCGTTTTCAGCCCATTACCGGCATATGGAAGAAACAGCAGTAAGCACAGGGAAATATCTGCTTCTAAATCCAAAACGCAGCTATCTAACAGAACGGTTGTCAATGTGTGCACTCAACTTCCAGAGTTAAACCCGTGTGTGGATTCAGCAGTCTGCAGAGACTTTCTCTGCAGAGTCCCAAAACAGGCGTTTTCAGCCCATTACCGGCATATGGAAGAAACAGCAGTAAGCACAGGGAAATATCTGCTTCTAAATCCAAAACGCAGCTATCTAACAGAACGGTTGTCAATGTGTGCACTCAACTTCCAGAGGTAAACCCGTGTGTGGATTCAGCAGTCTGCAGAGACTTTCTCTGCAGAGTCCCAAGACAGGCGTTTTCAGCCCTTTACCGGCATATGGAAGAAACAGCAGTAAGCACAGGGAAATATCTGCTTCTAAATCCAAAACGCAGCTATCTAACAGAACGGTTGTCAATGTGTGCACTCAACTTCCAGAGTTAAACCCGTGTGTGGATTCAGCAGTCTGCAGAGACTTTCTCTGCAGAGTCCCAAGACAGGCGTTTTCAGCCCATTACCGGCATATGGAAGAAACAGCAGTAAGCACAGGGAAATATCTGCTTCTAAATCCAAAACGCAGCTATCTAACAGAACGGTTGTCAATGTGTGCACTCAACTTCCAGAGTTAAACCCGTGTGTGGATTCAGCAGTCTGCAGAGACTTTCTCTGCAGAGTCCCAAAACAGGCGTTTTCAGCCCTTTACCGGCATATGGAAGAAACAGCAGAAAGCACAGGGAAATATCTGCTTCTAAATCCAAAACGCAGCTATCTAACAGAACGGTTGTCAATGTGTGCACTCAAGTTGCAGAGGTAAACCCGTGTGTGGATTCAGCAGTCTGCAGAGACTTTCTCTGCAGAGTCCCAAAACAGGCGTTTTCAGCCCATTACCGGCATATGGAAGAAACAGCAGTAAGCACAGGGAAATATCTGCTTCTAAATCCATAACGCAGCTATCTAACAGAACGGTTGTCAATGTGTGCACTCAACTTCCAGAGTTAAACCCGTGTGTGGATTCAGCAGTCTGCAGAGACTTTCTCTGCAGAGTCCCAAAACAGCGTTTTCAGCCCATTACCGGCATATGGAAGAAACAGCAGTAAGCACAGGGAAATATCTGCTTCTAAATCCAAAACGCAGCTATCTAACAGAACGGTTGTCAATGTGTGCACTCAACTTCCAGAGTTAAACCCGTGTGTGGATTCAGCAGTCTGCAGAGACTTTCTCTGCAGAGTCCCAAAACAGGCGTTTTCAGCCCATTACCGGCATATGGAAGAAACAGCAGTAAGCACAGGGAAATATCTGCTTCTAAATCCAAAACGCAGCTATCTAACAGAACGGTTGTCAATGTGTGCACTCAACTTCCAGAGTTAAACCCGTGTGTGGATTCAGCAGTCTGCAGAGACTTTCTCTGCAGAGTCCCAAAACAGGCGTTTTCAGCCCATTACCCGGCATATGGAAGAAACAGCAGTAAGCACAGGGAAATATCTGCTTCTAAATCCAAAACGCAGCTATCTAACAGAACGGTTGTCAATGTGTGCACTCAACTTCCAGAGTTAAAACCCGTGTGTGGATTCAGCAGTCTGCAAACACTTTCTCTGCAGAGTCCCAAAACAGGTGTTTTCAGCCCATTACCGGCATATGGAAGAAACAGCAGTAAGCACAGGGAAATATCTGCTTCTAAATCCAAAACGCAGCTATCTAACAGAACGGTTGTCAATGTGTGCACTCAACTTCCAGAGTTAAACCCGTGTGTGGATTCAGCAGTCTGCAGAGACTTTCTCTGCAGAGTCCCAAAACAGGCGTTTTCAGCCCATTACCGGCATATGGAAGAAACAGCAGCAAGCACAGGGAAATATCTGCTTCTAAATCCAAACCGCAGCTATCTAACAGAACGGTTGTCAATGTGTGCACTCAACTTCCAGAGTTAAACCCGTGTTTGGATTCAGCAGTCTGCAAACACTTTCTCTGCAGAGTCCCAAAACAGGCGTTTTCAGCCCATTACCGGCATATGGAAGAAACAGCAGTAAGCACAGGGAAATATCTGCTTCTAAATCCAAAACGCAGCTATCTAACAGAACGGTTGTCAATGTGTGCACTCAACTTCCAGAGTTAAACCCGTGTGTGGATTCAGCAGTCTGCAAACACTTTCTCTGCAGAGTCCCAAAACAGGCGTTTTCAGTCCATTACCGGCATATGGAAGAAACAGCAGTAAGCACAGGGAAATATCTGCTTCTAAATCCAAAACGCAGCTATCTAACAGAACGGTTGTCAATGTGTGCACTCAACTTCCAGAGTTAAACCCGTGTGTGGATTCAGCAGTCTGCAGAGACTTTCTCTGCAGAGTCCCAAAACAGGCATTTTCAGCCCATTACCGGCATATGGAAGAAACAGCAGTAAGCACAGGGAAATATCTGCTTCTAAATCCAAAACGCAGCTATCTAACAGAACGGTTGTCAATGTGTGCACTCAACTTCCAGAGTTAAACCCGTGTGTGGATTCAGCAGTCTGCAAACACTTTCTCTGCAGAGTCCCAAAACAGGCGTTTCAGCCCATTACCGGCATATGGAAGAAACAGCAGTAAGCACAGGGAAATATCTGCTTCTAAATCCAAAACGCAGCTATCTAACAGAACGGTTGTCAATGTGTGCACTCAACTTCCAGAGTTAAACCCGTGTGTGGATTCAGCAGTCTGCAGAGACTTTCTCTGCAGAGTCCCAAAACAGGCGTTTTCAGCCCTTTACCGGCATATGGAAGAAACAGCAGTAAGCACAGGGGAATATCTGCTTCTAAATCCAAAACGCAGCTATCTAACAGAACGGTTGTCAATGTGTGCACTCAACTTCCAGAGTAAAACCCGTGTGTGGATTCAGCAGTCTGCAGAGACTTTCTCTGCAGAGTCCCAAAACAGGCGTTTTCAGCCCATTACCGGCATATGGAAGAAACAGCAGTAAGCACAGGGAAATATCTGCTTCTAAATCCAAAACGCAGCTATCTAACAGAACGGTTGTCAATGTGTGCACTCAACTTCCAGAGGTAAACCCGTGTGTGGATTCAGCAGTCTGCAGAGACTTTCTCTGCAGAGTCCCAAAACAGGCGTTTTCAGCCCATTACCGGCATATGGAAGAAACAGCAGTAAGCACAGGGAAATATCTGCTTCTAAATCCAAAACGCAGCTATCTAACAGAACGGTTGTCAATGTGTGCACTCAACTTCCAGAGTTAAACCCGTGTGTGGATTCAGCAGTCTGCAAACACTTTCTCTGCAGAGTCCCAAAACAGGTGTTTTCAGCCCATTACCGGCATATGGAAGAAACAGCAGTAAGCACAGGGAAACATCTGCTTCTAAATCCAAAACGCAGCTATCTAACAGAACGGTTGTCAATGTGTGCACTCAACTTCCAGAGTTAAACCCGTGTGTGGATTCAGCAGTCTGCAGAGACTTTCTCTGCAGAGTCCCAAAACAGGCGTTTTCAGCCATTACCGGCATATGGAAGAAACAGCAGTAAGCACAGGGAAATATCTGCTTCTAAATCCAAAACGCAGCTATCTAACAGAACGGTTGTCAATGTGTGCACTCAACTTCCAGAGTTAAACCCGTGTGTGGATTCAGCAGTCTGCAGAGACTTTCTCTGCAGAGTCCCAAAACAGGCGTTTTCAGCCCATTACCGGCATATGGAAGAAACAGCAGTAAGCACAGGGAAATATCTGCTTCTAAACCCAAAACGCAGCTATCTAACAGAACGGTTGTCAATGTGTGCACTCAACTTCCAGAGTTAAACCCGTGTGTGGATTCAGCAGTCTGCAAACACTTTCTCTGCAGAGTCCCAAAACAGGCGTTTTCAGCCCATTACCGGCATATGGAAGAAACAGCAGTAAGCACAGGGAAATATCTGCTTCTAAATCCAAAACGCAGCTATCTAACAGAACGGTTGTCAATGTGTGCACTCAACTTCCAGAGTTAAACCCGTGTGTGGATTCAGCAGTCTGCAGAGACTTTCTCTGCAGAGTCCCAAAACAGGCGTTTTCAGCCCATTACCCGGCATATGGAAGAAACAGCAGTAAGCACAGGGAAATATCTGCTTCTAAATCCAAAACACAGCTATCTAACAGAACGGTTGTCAATGTGTGCACTCAACTTCCAGAGTAAAACCCGTGTGTGGATTCAGCAGTCTGCAGAGACTTTCTCTGCAGAGTCCCAAAACAGGCGTTTTCAGCCCATTACCGGCATATGGAAGAAACAGCAGTAAGCACAGGGAAATATCTGCTTCTAAATCCAAAACGCAGCTATCTAACAGAACGGTTGTCAATGTGTGCACTCAACTTCCAGAGGTAAACCCGTGTGTGGATTCAGCAGTCTGCAGAGACTTTCTCTGCAGAGTCCCAAAACAGGCGTTTTCAGCCCATTACCGGCATATGGAAGAAACAGCAGTAAGCACAGGGAAATATCTGCTTCTAAATCCAAAACGCAGCTATCTAACAGAACGGTTGTCAATGTGTGCACTCAACTTCCAGAGTTAAACCCGTGTGTGGATTCAGCAGTCTGCAAACACTTTCTCTGCAGAGTCCCAAAACAGGTGTTTTCAGCCCATTACCGGCATATGGAAGAAACAGCAGTAAGCACAGGGAAACATCTGCTTCTAAATCCAAAACGCAGCTATCTAACAGAACGGTTGTCAATGTGTGCACTCAACTTCCAGAGTTAAACCCGTGTGTGGATTCAGCAGTCTGCAGAGATTTTCTCTGCAGAGTCCCAAAACAGGCGTTTTCAGCCCATTACCGGCATATGGAAGAAACAGCAGTAAGCACAGGGAAATATCTGGTCTAAATCCAAAACGCAGCTATCTAACAGAACGTTTGTCAATGTGTGCACTCAACTTCCAGAGTTAAACCCGTGTGTGGATTCAGCAGTCTGCAGAGACTTTCTCTGCAGAGTCCCAAAACAGGCGTTTTCAGCCCATTACCGGCATATGGAAGAAACAGCAGTAAGCACAGGGAAATATCTGCTTCTAAATCCAAAACGCAGCTATCTAACAGAACGGTTGTCAATGTGTGCACTCAACTTCCAGAGTTAAACCCGTGTGTGGATTCAGCAGTCTGCAGAGACTTTCTCTGCAGAGTCCCAAAACAGGCGTTTTCAGCCCATTACCGGCATATGGAAGAAACAGCAGTAAGCACAGGGAAATATCTGCTTCTAAATACAAAACGCAGCTATCTAACAGAACGGTTGTCAATGTGTGCACTCAACTTCCAGAGTTAAACCCGTGTGTGGATTCAGCAGTCTGCAAACACTTTCTCTGCAGAGTCCCAAAACAGGCGTTTTCAGCCCATTACCGGCATATGGAAGAAACAGCAGTAAGCACAGGGAAATATCTGCTTCTAAATCCAAAACGCAGCTATCTAACAGAACGGTTGTCAATGTGTGCACTCAACTTCCAGAGTTAAACCCGTGTGTGGATTCAGCAGTCTGCAGAGACTTTCTCTGCAGAGTCCCAAAACAGGCGTTTTCAGCCCATTACCGGCATATGGAAGAAACAGCAGTAAGCACAGGGAAATATCTGCTTCTAAATCCAAAACGCAGCTATCTAACAGAACGGTTGTCAATGTGTGCACTCAACTTCCAGAGTTAAACCCGTGTGTGGATTCAGCAGTCTGCAGAGACTTTCTCTGCAGAGTCCCAAAACAGGCGTTTTCAGCCCATTACCGGCATATGGAAGAAACAGCAGTAAGCACAGGGGAATATCTGCTTCTAAATCCAAAACACAGCTATCTAACAGAACGGTTGTCAATGTGTGCACTCAACTTCCAGAGTAAAACCCGTGTGTGGATTCAGCAGTCTGCGGAGACTTTCTCTGCAGAGTCCCAAAACAGGCGTTTTCAGCCCATTACCGGCATATGGAAGAAACAGCAGTAAGCACAGGGAAATATCTGCTTCTAAATCCAAAACGCAGCTATCTAACAGAACGGTTGTCAATGTGTGCACTCAACTTCCAGAGGTAAACCCGTGTGTGGATTCAGCAGTCTGCAGAGACTTTCTCTGCAGAGTCCCAAAACAGGCGTTTTCAGCCCATTACCGGCATATGGAAGAAACAGCAGTAAGCACAGGAAAATATCTGCTTCTAAATCCAAAACGCAGCTATCTAACAGAACGGTTGTCAATGTGTGCACTCAACTTCCAGAGTTAAACCCGTGTGTGGATTCAGCAGTCTGCAAACACTTTCTCTGCAGAGTCCCAAAACAGGTGTTTTCAGCCCATTACCGGCATATGGAAGAAACAGCAGTAAGCACAGGGAAACATCTGCTTCTAAATCCAAAACGCAGCTATCTAACAGAACGGTTGTCAATGTGTGCACTCAACTTCCAGAGTTAAACCCGTGTGTGGATTCAGCAGTCTGCAGAGATTTTCTCTGCAGAGTCCCAAAACAGGCGTTTTCAGCCCATTACCGGCATATGGAAGAAACAGCAGTAAGCACAGGGAAATATCTGCTTCTAAATCCAAAACGCAGCTATCTAACAGAACGGTTGTCAATGTGTGCACTCAACTTCCAGAGTTAAACCCGTGTGTGGATTCAGCAGTCTGCAGAGACTTTCTCTGCAGAGTCCCAAAACAGGCGTTTTCAGCCCATTACCGGCATATGGAAGAAACAGCAGTAAGCACAGGGAAATATCTGCTTCTAAATCCAAAACGCAGCTATCTAACAGAACGGTTGTCAATGTGTGCACTCAACTTCCAGAGTTAAACCCGTGTGTGGATTCAGCAGTCTGCAGAGACTTTCTCTGCAGAGTCCCAAAACAGGCGTTTTCAGCCCATTACCGGCATATGGAAGAAACAGCAGTAAGCACAGGGAAATATCTGCTTCTAAATACAAAACGCAGCTATCTAACAGAACGGTTGTCAATGTGTGCACTCAACTTCCAGAGTTAAACCCGTGTGTGGATTCAGCAGTCTGCAGAGACTTTCTCTGCAGAGTCCCAAAACAGGCGTTTTCAGCCCATTACCGGCATATGGAAGAAACAGCAGTAAGCACAGGGAAATATCTGCTTCTAAATCCAAAACGCAGCTATCTAACAGAACGGTTGTCAATGTGTGCACTCAACTTCCAGAGTTAAACCCGTGTGTGGATTCAGCAGTCTGCAGAGACTTTCTCTGCAGAGTCCCAAAACAGGCGTTTTCAGCCCATTACCGGCATATGGAAGAAACAGCAGTAAGCACAGGGAAATATCTGCTTCTAAATCCAAAACGCAGCTATCTAACAGAACGGTTGTCAATGTGTGCACTCAACTTCCAGAGTTAAACCCGTGTGTGGATTCAGCAGTCTGCAGAGACTTTCTCTGCAGAGTCCCAAAACAGGCGTTTTCAGCCCATTACCGGCATATGGAAGAAACAGCAGTAAGCACAGGGAAATATCTGCTTCTAAATCCAAAACGCAGCTATCTAACAGAACGGTTGTCAATGTGTGCACTCAACTTCCAGAGTTAAACCCGTGTGTGGATTCAGCAGTCTGCAGAGACTTTCTCTGCAGAGTCCCAAGACAGGCGTTTTCAGCCCATTACCGGCATATGGAAGAAACAGCAGTAAGCACAGGGAAATATCTGCTTATAATCCAAAACGCAGCTATCTAACAGAACGGTTGTCAATGTGTGCACTCAACTTCCAGAGTTAAACCCGTGTGTGGATTCAGCAGTCTGCAGAGACTTTCTCTGCAGAGTCCCAAAACAGGCGTTTTCAGCCCTTTACCGGCATATGGAAGAAACAGCAGAAAGCACAGGGAAATATCTGCTTCTAAATCCAAAACGCAGCTATCTAACAGAACGGTTGTCAATGTGTGCACTCAAGTTGCAGAGTTAAACCCGTGTGTGGATTCAGCAGTCTGCAGAGACTTTCTCTGCAGAGTCCCAAAACAGGCGTTTTCAGCCCATTACCGGCATATGGAAGAAACAGCAGTAAGCACAGGGAAATATCTGCTTCTAAATCCAAAACGCAGCTATCTAACAGAACGGTTGTCAATGTGTGCACTCAACTTCCAGAGTTAAACCCGTGTGTGGATTCAGCAGTCTGCAGAGACTTTCTCTGCAGAGTCCCAAAACAGGCGTTTTCAGCCCATTACCGGCATATGGAAGAAACAGCAGTAAGCACAGGGAAATATCTGCTTCTAAATCCAAAACGCAGCTATCTAACAGAACGGTTGTCAATGTGTGCACTCAACTTCCAGAGTTAAACCCGTGTGTGGATTCAGCAGTCTGCAGAGACTTTCTCTGCAGAGTCCCAAAACAGGCGTTTTCAGCCCATTACCGGCATATGGAAGAAACAGCAGTAAGCACAGGGAAATATCTGCTTCTAAATCCAAAACGCAGCTATCTAACAGAACGGTTGTCAATGTGTGCACTCAACTTCCAGAGTTAAACCCGTGTGTGGATTCAGCAGTCTGCAGAGACTTTCTCTGCAGAGTCCCAAAACAGGCGTTTTCAGCCCATTACCGGCATACGGAAGAAACAGCAGTAAGCACAGGGAAATATCTGCTTCTAAATCCAAAACGCAGCTATCTAACAGAACGGTTGTCAATGTGTGCACTCAACTTCCAGAGTTAAACCCGTGTGTGGATTCAGCAGTCTGCAGAGACTTTCTCTACAGAGTCCCAAAACAGGCGTTTTCAGCCCATTACCGGCATACGGAAGAAACAGCAGTAAGCACAGGGAAATATCTGCTTCTAAATCCAAAACGCAGCTATCTAACAGAACGGTTGTCAATGTGTGCACTCAACTTCCAGAGTTAAACCCGTGTGTGGATTCAGCAGTCTGCAGAGACTTTCTCTGCAGAGTCCCAAAACAGGCGTTTTCAGCCCATTACCGGCATATGGAAGAAACAGCAGTAAGCACAGGGAAATATCTGCTTCTAAATCCAAAACGCAGCTATCTAACAGAACGGTTGTCAATGTGTGCACTCAACTTCCAGAGTTAAACCCGTGTGTGGATTCAGCAGTCTGCAGAGACTTTCTCTGCAGAGTCCCAAAACAGGCGTTTTCAGCCCATTACCGGCATATGGAAGAAACAGCAGTAAGCACAGGGAAATATCTGCTTCTAAATCCAAAACGCAGCTATCTAACAGAACGGTTGTCAATGTGTGCACTCAACTTCCAGAGTTAAACCCGTGTGTGGATTCAGCAGTCTGCAGAGACTTTCTCTGCAGAGTCCCAAAACAGGCGTTTTCAGCCCATTACCGGCATATGGAAGAAACAGCAGTAAGCACAGGGAAATATCTGCTTCTAAATCCAAAACGCAGCTATCTAACAGAACGGTTGTCAATGTGTGCACTCAACTTCCAGAGTTAAACCCGTGTGTGGATTCAGCAGTCTGCAGAGACTTTCTCTGCAGAGTCCCAAAACAGGCGTTTTCAGCCCATTACCGGCATATGGAAGAAACAGCAGTAAGCACAGGGAAATATCTGCTTCTAAATCCAAAACGCAGCTATCTAACAGAACGGTTGTCAATGTGTGCACTCAACTTCCAGAGTTAAACCCGTGTGTGGATTCAGCAGTCTGCAGAGACTTTCTCTGCAGAGTCCCAAGACAGGCGTTTTCAGCCCATTACCGGCATATGGAAGAAACAGCAGTAAGCACAGGGAAATATCTGCTTCTAAATCCAAAACGCAGCTATCTAACAGAACGGTTGTCAATGTGTGCACTCAACTTCCAGAGTTAAACCCGTGTGTGGATTCAGCAGTCTGCAGAGACTTTCTCTGCAGAGTCCCAAAACAGGCGTTTTCAGCCCTTTACCGGCATATGGAAGAAACAGCAGAAAGCACAGGGAAATATCTGCTTCTAAATCCAAAACGCAGCTATCTAACAGAACGGTTGTCAATGTGTGCACTCAAGTTGCAGAGTTAAACCCGTGTGTGGATTCAGCAGTCTGCAGAGACTTTCTCTGCAGAGTCCCAAAACAGGCGTTTTCAGCCCATTACCGGCATATGGAAGAAACAGCAGTAAGCACAGGGAAATATCTGCTTCTAAATCCAAAACGCAGCTATCTAACAGAACGGTTGTCAATGTGTGCACTCAACTTCCAGAGTTAAACCCGTGTGTGGATTCAGCAGTCTGCAGAGACTTTCTCTGCAGAGTCCCAAAACAGGCGTTTTCAGCCCATTACCGGCATATGGAAGAAACAGCAGTAAGCACAGGGAAATATCTGCTTCTAAATCCAAAACGCAGCTATCTAACAGAACGGTTGTCAATGTGTGCACTCAACTTCCAGAGTTAAACCCGTATGTGGATTCAGCAGTCTGCAGAGACTTTCTCTGCAGAGTCCCAAAACAGGCGTTTTCAGCCCATTACCGGCATATGGAAGAAACAGCAGTAAGCACAGGGAAATATCTGCTTCTAAATCCAAAACGCAGCTATCTAACAGAACGGTTGTCAATGTGTGCACTCAACTTCCAGAGTTAAACCCGTGTGTGGATTCAGCAGTCTGCAAACACTTTCTCTGCAGAGTCCCAAAACAGGTGATTTCAGCCCATTACAGGCATATGGAAGAAACAGCAGTAAGCACAGGGAAATATCTGCTTCTAAATCCAAAACGCAGCTATCTAACAGAACGGTTGTCAATGTGTGCACTCAACTTCCAGAGTTAAACCCGTGTGTGGATTCAGCAGTCTGCAGAGACTTTCTCTGCAGAGTCCCAAAACAGGCGTTTTCAGCCCATTACCGGCATATGGAAGAAACAGCAGTAAGCACAGGGAAATATCTGCTTCTAAATCCAAAACGCAGCTATCTAACAGAACGGTTGTCAATGTGTGCACTCAACTTGCAGAGTTAAACCCGTGTGTGGATTCAGCAGTCTGCAGAGACTTTCTCTGCAGAGTCCCAAAACAGGCGTTTTCAGCCCATTACCGGCATATGGAAGAAACAGCAGTAAGCACAGGGAAATATCTGCTTCTAAATCCAAAACGCAGCTATCTAACAGAACGGTTGTCAATGTGTGCACTCAACTTCCAGAGTTAAACCCGTGTGTGGATTCAGCAGTCTGCAGAGACTTTCTCTGCAGAGTCCCAAGACAGGCGTTTTCAGCCCATTACCGGCATATGGAAGAAACAGCAGTAAGCACAGGGAAATATCTGCTTCTAAATCCAAAACGCAGCTATCTAACAGAACGGTTGTCAATGTGTGCACTCAACTTCCAGAGTTAAACCCGTGTGTGGATTCAGCAGTCTGCAGAGACTTTCTCTGCAGAGTCCCAAAACAGGCGTTTTCAGCCCTTTACCGGCATATGGAAGAAACAGCAGAAAGCACAGGGAAATATCTGCTTCTAAATCCAAAACGCAGCTATCTAACAGAACGGTTGTCAATGTGTGCACTCAAGTTGCAGAGTTAAACCCGTGTGTGGATTCAGCAGTCTGCAGAGACTTTCTCTGCAGAGTCCCAAAACAGGCGTTTTCAGCCCATTACCGGCATATGGAAGAAACAGCAGTAAGCACAGGGAAATATCTGCCTCTAAATCCAAAACGCAGCTATCTAACAGAACGGTTGTCAATGTGTGCACTCAACTTCCAGAGTTAAACCCGTGTGTGGATTCAGCAGTCTGCAGAGACTTTCTCTGCAGAGTCCCAAAACAGGCGTTTTCAGCCCATTACCGGCATATGGAAGAAACAGCAGTAAGCACAGGGAAATATCTGCTTCTAAATCCAAAACGCAGCTATCTAACAGAACGGTTGTCAATGTGTGCACTCAACTTCCAGAGTTAAACCCGTGTGTGGATTCAGCAGTCTGCAGAGACTTTCTCTGCAGAGTCCCAAAACAGGCGTTTTCAGCCCATTACCGGCATATGGAAGAAACAGCAGTAAGCACAGGGAAATATCTGCTTCTAAATCCAAAACGCAGCTATCTAACAGAACGGTTGTCAATGTGTGCACTCAACTTCCAGAGTTAAACCCGTGTGTGGATTCAGCAGTCTGCAGAGACTTTCTCTGCAGAGTCCCAAAACAGGCGTTTTCAGCCCATTACCGGCATATGGAAGAAACAGCAGTAAGCACAGGGAAATATCTGCTTCTAAATCCAAAACGCAGCGATCTAACAGAACGGTTGTCAATGTGTGCACTCAACTTCCAGAGTTAAACCCGTGTGTGGATTCAGCAGTCTGCAGAGACTTTCTCTGCAGAGTCCCAAGACAGGCGTTTTCAGC
Source organism: Aotus nancymaae (assembly GCF_030222135.1). Classification (NCBI taxonomy): domain Eukaryota; kingdom Metazoa; phylum Chordata; class Mammalia; order Primates; family Aotidae; genus Aotus; species Aotus nancymaae. Next base: position 20,363 of record NW_026988776.1, read on the forward strand.
CCATTACCGGCATATGGAAGAAACAGCAGTAAGCACAGGGAAATATCTGCTTCTAAATCCAAAACGCAGCTATCTAACAGAACGGTTGTCAATGTGTGCACTCAACTTCCAGAGTTAAACCCGTGTGTGGATTCAGCAGTCTGCAGAGACTTTCTCTGCAGAGTCCCAAAACAGGCGTTTTCAGCCCATTACCGGCATATGGAAGAAACAGCAGTAAGCACAAGGAAATATCTGCTTCTAAATCCAAAACGCAGCTATCTAACAGAACGGTTGTCAATGTGTGCACTCAACTTGCAGAGATAAACCCGTGTGTGGATTCAGCAGTCTGCAGAGACTTTCTCTGCAGAGTCCCAAAACAGGCGTTTTCAGCCCATTACCGGCATATGGAAGAAACAGCAGTAAGCACAGGGAAATATCTGCTTCTAAATCCAAAACGCAGCTATCTAACAGAACGGTTGTCAATGTGTGCACTCAACTTCCAGAGTTAAACCCGTGTGTGGATTCAGCAGTCTGCAGAGACTTTCTCTGCAGAGTCCCAAAACAGGCGTTTTCAGCCCATTACCGGCATATGGAAGAAACAGCAGTAAGCACAGGGAAATATCTGCTTCTAAATCCAAAACGCAGCTATCTAACAGAACGGTTGTCAATGTGTGCACTCAACTTCCAGAGGTAAACCCGTGTGTGGATTCAGCAGTCTGCAGAGCCTTTCTCTGCAGAGTCTCAAGACAGGCGTTTTCAGCCCATTACCGGCATATGGAAGAAACAGCAGTAAGCACAGGGAAATATCTGCTTCTAAATCCAAAACGCAGCTATCTAACAGAACGGTTGTCAATGTGTGCACTCAACTTCCAGAGTTAAACCCGTGTGTGGATTCAGCAGTCTGCAGAGACTTTCTCTGCAGAGTCCCAAAACAGGCGTTTTCAGCCCATTACCGGCATATGGAAGAAACAGCAGTAAGCACAGGGAAATATCTGCTTCTAAATCCAAAACGCAGCTATCTAACAGAACGGTTGTCAATGTGTGCACTCAACTTCCAGAGTTAAACCCGTGTGTGGATTCAGCAGTCTGCAGAGACTTTCTCTGCAGAGTCCCAAAACAGGCGTTTTCAGCCCATTACCGGCATATGGAAGAAACAGCAGTAAGCACAGGGAAATATCTGCTTCTAAATCCAAAACGCAGCTATCTAACAGAACGGTTGTCAATGTGTGCACTCAACTTCCAGAGTTAAACCCGTGTGTGGATTCAGCAGTCTGCAGAGACTTTCTCTGCAGAGTCCCAAAACAGGCGTTTTCAGCCCATTACCGGCATATGGAAGAAACAGCAGTAAGCACAGGGAAATATCTGCTTCTAAATCCAAAACGCAGCTATCTAACAGAACGGTTGTCAATGTGTGCACTCAACTTCCAGAGTTAAACCGGTGTGTGGATTCAGCAGTCTGCAGAGACTTTCTCTGCAGAGTCCCAAAACAGGCGTTTTCAGCCCATTACCGGCATATGGAAGAAACAGCTGTAAGCACAGGGAAATATCTGCTTCTAAATCCAAAACGCAGCTATCTAACAGAACGGTTGTCAATGTGTGCACTCAACTTCCAGAGTTAAACCCGTGTGTGGATTCAGCAGTCTGCAGAGACTTTCTCTGCAGAGTCCCAAGACAGGCGTTTTCAGCCCATTACCGGCATATGGAAGAAACAGCAGTAAGCACAGCGAAATATCTGCTTCTAAATCCAAAACGCAGCTATCTAACAGAACGGTTGTCAATGTGTGCACTCAACTTCCAGAGGTAAACCCGTGTGTGGATTCAGCAGTCTGCAGAGACTTTCTCTGCAGAGTCCCAAAACAGGCGTTTTCAGCCCATTACCGGCATATGGAAGAAACAGCAGTAAGCACAGGGAAATATCTGCTTCTAAATCCAAAACGCAGCTATCTAACAGAACGGTTGTCAATGTGTGCACTCAAGTTCCAGAGTTAAACCCGTGTGTGGATTCAGCAGTCTGCAGAGACTTTCTCTGCAGAGTCCCAAGACAGGCGTTTTCAGCCCATTACCGGCATATGGAAGAAACAGCAGTAAGCACAGGGAAATATCTGCTTCTAAATCCAAAACGCAGCTATCTAACAGAACGGTTGTCAATGTGTGCACTCAACTTCCAGAGTTAAACCCGTGTGTGGATTCAGCAGTCTGCAGAGACTTTCTCTGCAGAGTCCCAAAACAGGCGTTTTCAGCCCATTACCGGCATATGGAAGAAACAGCAGTAAGCACAGGGAAATATCTGCTTCTAAATCCAAAACGCAGCTATCTAACAGAACGGTTGTCAATGTGTGCACTCAACTTCCAGAGTTAAACCCGTGTGTGGATTCAGCAGTCTGCAGAGACTTTCTCTGCAGAGTCCCAAAACAGGCGTTTTCAGCCCATTACCGGCATATGGAAGAAACAGCAGTAAGCACAGGGAAATATCTGCTTCTAAATCCAAAACGCAGCTATCTAACAGAACGGTTGTCAATGTGTGCACTCAACTTCCAGAGTTAAACCCGTGTGTGGATTCAGCAGTCTGCAGAGACTTTCTCTGCAGAGTCCCAAAACAGGCGTTTTCAGCCCATTACCGGCATATGGAAGAAACAGCTGTAAGCACAGGGAAATATCTGCTTCTAAATCCAAAACGCAGCTATCTAACAGAACGGTTGTCAATGTGTGCACTCAACTTCCAGAGTTAAACCCGTGTGTGGATTCAGCAGTCTGCAGAGACTTTCTCTGCAGAGTCCCAAGACAGGCGTTTTCAGCCCATTACCGGCATATGGAAGAAACAGCAGTAAGCACAGCGAAATATCTGCTTCTAAATCCAAAACGCAGCTATCTAACAGAACGGTTGTCAATGTGTGCACTCAACTTCCAGAGGTAAACCCGTGTGTGGATTCAGCAGTCTGCAGAGACTTTCTCTGCAGAGTCCCAAAACAGGCGTTTTCAGCCCATTACCAGCATATGGAAGAAACAGCAGTAAGCACAGGGAAATATCTGCTTCTAAATCCAAAACGCAGCTATCTAACAGAACGGTTGTCAATGTGTGCACTCAACTTCCAGAGTTAAACCCGTGTGTGGATTCAGCAGTCTGCAGAGACTTTCTCTGCAGAGTCCCAAAACAGGCGTTTTCAGCCCATTACCGGCATATGGAAGAAACAGCAGTAAGCACAGGGAAATATCTGCTTCTAAATCCAAAACGCAGCTATCTAACAGAACGGTTGTCAATGTGTGCACTCAACTTCCAGAGTTAAACCCGTGTGTGGATTCAGCAGTCTGCAGAGACTTTCTCTGCAGAGTCCCAAGACAGGCGTTTTCAGCCCATTACCGGCATATGGAAGAAACAGCAGTAAGCACAGGGAAATATCTGCTTCTAAATCCAAAACGCAGCTATCTAACAGAACGGTTGTCAATGTGTGCACTCAACTTCCAGAGTTAAACCCGTGTGTGGATTCAGCAGTCTGCAGAGACTTTCTCTGCAGAGTCCCAAAACAGGCGTTTTCAGCCCATTACCGGCATATGGAAGAAACAGCAGTAAGCACAGGGAAATATCTGCTTCTAAATCCAAAACGCAGCTATCTAACAGAACGGTTGTCAATGTGTGCACTCAACTTCCAGAGTTAAACCCGTGTGTGGATTCAGCAGTCTGCAGAGACTTTCTCTGCAGAGTCCCAAAACAGGCGTTTTCAGCCCATTACCGGCATATGGAAGAAACAGCAGTAAGCACAGGGAAATATCTGCTTCTAAATCCAAAACGCAGCTATCTAACAGAACGGTTGTCAATGTGTGCACTCAACTTCCAGAGTTAAACCCGTGTGTGGATTCAGCAGTCTGCAGAGACTTTCTCTGCAGAGTCCCAAGACAGGCGTTTTCAGCCCATTACCAGCATATGGAAGAAACAGCAGTAAGCACAGGGAAATATCTGCTTCTAAATCCAAAACGCAGCTATCTAACAGAACGGTTGTCAATGTGTGCACTCAACTTCCAGAGTTAAACCCGTGTGTGGATTCAGCAGTCTGCAGAGACTTTCTCTGCAGAGTCCCAAAACAGGCGTTTTCAGCCCATTACCGGCATATGGAAGAAACAGCAGTAAGCACAGGGAAATATCTGCTTCTAAATCCAAAACGCAGCTATCTAACAGAACGGTTGTCAATGTGTGCACTCAACTTCCAGAGTTAAACCCGTGTGTGGATTCAGCAGTCTGCAGAGACTTTCTCTGCAGAGTCCCAAAACAGGCGTTTTCAGCCCATTACCGGCATATGGAAGAAACAGCAGTAAGCACAGGGAAATATCTGCTTCTAAATCCAAAACGCAGCTATCTAACAGAACGGTTGTCAATGTGTGCACTCAACTTCCAGAGTTAAACCCGTGTGTGGATTCAGCAGTCTGCAGAGACTTTCTCTGCAGAGTCCCAAAACAGGCGTTTTCAGCCCATTACCGGCATATGGAAGAAACAGCAGTAAGCACAGGGAAATATCTGCTTCTAAATCCAAAACGCAGCTATCTAACAGAACGGTTGTCAATGTGTGCACTCAACTTCCAGAGTTAAACCCGTGTGTGGATTCAGCAGTCTGCAGAGACTTTCTCTGCAGAGTCCCAAGACAGGCGTTTTCAGCCCATTACCGGCATATGGAAGAAACAGCAGTAAGCACAGGGAAATATCTGCTTCTAAATCCAAAACGCAGCTATCTAACAGAACGGTTGTCAATGTGTGCACTCAACTTCCAGAGTTAAACCCGTGTGTGGATTCAGCAGTCTGCAGAGACTTTCTCTGCAGAGTCCCAAAACAGGCGTTTTCAGCCCATTACCGGCATATGGAAGAAACAGCAGTAAGCACAGGGAAATATCTGCTTCTAAATCCAAAACGCAGCTATCTAACAGAACGGTTGTCAATGTGTGCACTCAACTTCCAGAGTTAAACCCGTGTGTGGATTCAGCAGTCTGCAGAGACTTTCTCTGCAGAGTCCCAAGACAGGCGTTTTCAGCCCATTACCGGCATATGGAAGAAACAGCAGTAAGCACAGGGAAATATCTGCTTCTAAATCCAAAACGCAGCTATCTAACAGAACGGTTGTCAATGTGTGCACTCAACTTCCAGAGTTAAACCCGTGTGTGGATTCAGCAGTCTACAGAGACTTTCTCTGCAGAGTCCCAAAACAGGCGTTTTCAGCCCATTACCGGCATATGGAAGAAACAGCAGTAAGCACAGGGAAATATCTGCTTCTAAATCCAAAACGCAGCTATCTAACAGAACGGTTGTCAATGTGTGCACTCAACTTCCAGAGTTAAACCCGTGTGTGGATTCAGCAGTCTGCAGAGACTTTCTCTGCAGAGTCCCAAGACAGGCGTTTTCAGCCCATTACCGGCATATGGAAGAAACAGCAGTAAGCACAGGGAAATATCTGCTTCTAAATCCAAAACGCAGCTATCTAACAGAACGGTTGTCAATGTGTGCACTCAACTTCCAGAGTTAAACCCGTGTGTGGATTCAGCAGTCTGCAGAGACTTTCTCTGCAGAGTCCCAAGACAGGCGTTTTCAGCCCATTACCGGCATATGGAAGAAACAGCAGTAAGCACAGGGAAATATCTGCTTCTAAATCCAAAACGCAGCTATCTAACAGAACGGTTGTCAATGTGTGCACTCAACTTCCAGAGTTAAACCCGTGTGTGGATTCAGCAGTCTGCAAACACTTTCTCTGCAGAGTCCCAAAACAGGCGTTTTCAGCCCATTACCGGCATATGGAAGAAACAGCAGTAAGCACAGGGAAATATCTGCTTCTAAATCCAAAACGCAGCTATCTAACAGAACGGTTGTCAATGTGTGCACTCAACTTCCAGAGTTAAACCCGTGTGTGGATTCAGCAGTCTGCAGAGACTTTCTCTGCAGAGTCCCAAAACAGGCGTTTTCAGCCCATTACCGGCATATGGAAGAAACAGCAGTAAGCACAGGGAAATATCTGCTTCTAAATCCAAAACGCAGCTATCTAACAGAACGGTTGTCAATGTGTGCACTCAACTTCCAGAGTTAAACCCGTGTGTGGATTCAGCAGTCTGCAGAGACTTTCTCTGCAGAGTCCCAAAACAGGCGTTTTCAGCCCATTACCGGCATATGGAAGAAACAGCAGTAAGCACAGGGAAATATCTGCTTCTAAATCCAAAACGCAGCTATCTAACAGAACGGTTGTCAATGTGTGCACTCAACTTCCAGAGTTAAACCCGTGTGTGGATTCAGCAGTCTGCAAACACTTTCTCTGCAGAGTCCCAAAACAGGCGTTTTCAGCCCATTACCGGCATATGGAAGAAACAGCAGTAAGCACAGGGAAACATCTGCTTCTAAATCCAAAACGCAGCTATCTAACAGAACGGTTGTCAATGTGTGCACTCAACTTCCAGAGTTAAACCCGTGTGTGGATTCAGCAGTCTGCAGAGACTTTCTCTGCAGAGTCCCAAAACAGGCGTTTTCAGCCCATTACCGGCATATGGAAGAAACAGCAGTAAGCACAGGGAAATATCTGCTTCTAAATCCAAAACGCAGCTATCTAACAGAACGGTTGTCAATGTGTGCACTCAACTTCCAGAGTTAAACCCGTGTGTGGATTCAGCAGTCTGCAGAGACTTTCTCTGCAGAGTCCCAAAACAGGCGTTTTCAGCCCATTACCGGCATATGGAAGAAACAGCAGTAAGCACAGGGAAATATCTGCTTCTAAATCCAAAACGCAGCTATCTAACAGAACGGTTGTCAATGTGTGCACTCAACTTCCAGAGTTAAACCCGTGTGTGGATTCAGCAGTCTGCAGAGACTTTCTCTGCAGAGTCCCAAGACAGGCGTTTTCAGCCCATTACCGGCATATGGAAGAAACAGCAGTAAGCACAGGGAAATATCTGCTTCTAAATCCAAAACGCAGCTATCTAACAGAACGGTTGTCAATGTGTGCACTCAACTTCCAGAGTTAAACCCGTGTGTGGATTCAGCAGTCTGCAGAGACTTTCTCTGCAGAGTCCCAAAACAGGCGTTTTCAGCCCATTACCGGCATATGGAAGAAACAGCAGTAAGCACAGGGAAATATCTGCTTCTAAATCCAAAACGCAGCTATCTAACAGAACGGTTGTCAATGTGTGCACTCAACTTCCAGAGTTAAACCCGTGTGTGGATTCAGCAGTCTGCAGAGACTTTCTCTGCAGAGTCCCAAGACAGGCGTTTTCAGCCCATTACCGGCATATGGAAGAAACAGCAGTAAGCACAGGGAAATATCTGCTTCTAAATCCAAAACGCAGCTATCTAACAGAACGGTTGTCAATGTGTGCACTCAACTTCCAGAGTTAAACCCGTGTGTGGATTCAGCAGTCTGCAGAGACTTTCTCTGCAGAGTCCCAAAACAGGCGTTTTCAGCCCATTACCGGCATATGGAAGAAACAGCAGTAAGCACAGGGAAATATCTGCTTCTAAATCCAAAACGCAGCTATCTAACAGAACGGTTGTCAATGTGTGCACTCAACTTCCAGAGTTAAACCCGTGTGTGGATTCAGCAGTCTGCAAACACTTTCTCTGCAGAGTCCCAAAACAGGCGTTTTCAGCCCATTACCGGCATATGGAAGAAACAGCAGTAAGCACAGGGAAATATCTGCTTCTAAATCCAAAACGCAGCTATCTAACAGAACGGTTGTCAATGTGTGCACTCAACTTCCAGAGTTAAACCCGTGTGTGGATTCAGCAGTCTGCAGAGACTTTCTCTGCAGAGTCCCAAAACAGGCGTTTTCAGCCCATTACCGGCATATGGAAGAAACAGCAGTAAGCACAGGGAAATATCTGCTTCTAAATCCAAAACGCAGCTATCTAACAGAACGGTTGTCAATGTGTGCACTCAACTTCCAGAGTTAAACCGGTGTGTGGATTCAGCAGTCTGCAGAGACTTTCTCTGCAGAGTCCCAAAACAGGCGTTTTCAGCCCATTACCGGCATATGGAAGAAACAGCTGTAAGCACAGGGAAATATCTGCTTCTAAATCCAAAACGCAGCTATCTAACAGAACGGTTGTCAATGTGTGCACTCAACTTCCAGAGTTAAACCCGTGTGTGGATTCAGCAGTCTGCAGAGACTTTCTCTGCAGAGTCCCAAGACAGGCGTTTTCAGCCCATTACCGGCATATGGAAGAAACAGCAGTAAGCACAGCGAAATATCTGCTTCTAAATCCAAAACGCAGCTATCTAACAGAACGGTTGTCAATGTGTGCACTCAACTTCCAGAGGTAAACCCGTGTGTGGATTCAGCAGTCTGCAGAGACTTTCTCTGCAGAGTCCCAAAACAGGCGTTTTCAGCCCATTACCGGCATATGGAAGAAACAGCAGTAAGCACAGGGAAATATCTGCTTCTAAATCCAAAACGCAGCTATCTAACAGAACGGTTGTCAATGTGTGCACTCAAGTTCCAGAGTTAAACCCGTGTGTGGATTCAGCAGTCTGCAGAGACTTTCTCTGCAGAGTCCCAAGACAGGCGTTTTCAGCCCATTACCGGCATATGGAAGAAACAGCAGTAAGCACAGGGAAATATCTGCTTCTAAATCCAAAACGCAGCTATCTAACAGAACGGTTGTCAATGTGTGCACTCAACTTCCAGAGTTAAACCCGTGTGTGGATTCAGCAGTCTGCAGAGACTTTCTCTGCAGAGTCCCAAAACAGGCGTTTTCAGCCCATTACCGGCATATGGAAGAAACAGCAGTAAGCACAGGGAAATATCTGCTTCTAAATCCAAAACGCAGCTATCTAACAGAACGGTTGTCAATGTGTGCACTCAACTTCCAGAGTTAAACCCGTGTGTGGATTCAGCAGTCTGCAGAGACTTTCTCTGCAGAGTCCCAAAACAGGCGTTTTCAGCCCATTACCGGCATATGGAAGAAACAGCAGTAAGCACAGGGAAATATCTGCTTCTAAATCCAAAACGCAGCTATCTAACAGAACGGTTGTCAATGTGTGCACTCAACTTCCAGAGTTAAACCCGTGTGTGGATTCAGCAGTCTGCAGAGACTTTCTCTGCAGAGTCCCAAAACAGGCGTTTTCAGCCCATTACCGGCATATGGAAGAAACAGCTGTAAGCACAGGGAAATATCTGCTTCTAAATCCAAAACGCAGCTATCTAACAGAACGGTTGTCAATGTGTGCACTCAACTTCCAGAGTTAAACCCGTGTGTGGATTCAGCAGTCTGCAGAGACTTTCTCTGCAGAGTCCCAAGACAGGCGTTTTCAGCCCATTACCGGCATATGGAAGAAACAGCAGTAAGCACAGCGAAATATCTGCTTCTAAATCCAAAACGCAGCTATCTAACAGAACGGTTGTCAATGTGTGCACTCAACTTCCAGAGGTAAACCCGTGTGTGGATTCAGCAGTCTGCAGAGACTTTCTCTGCAGAGTCCCAAAACAGGCGTTTTCAGCCCATTACCAGCATATGGAAGAAACAGCAGTAAGCACAGGGAAATATCTGCTTCTAAATCCAAAACGCAGCTATCTAACAGAACGGTTGTCAATGTGTGCACTCAACTTCCAGAGTTAAACCCGTGTGTGGATTCAGCAGTCTGCAGAGACTTTCTCTGCAGAGTCCCAAAACAGGCGTTTTCAGCCCATTACCGGCATATGGAAGAAACAGCAGTAAGCACAGGGAAATATCTGCTTCTAAATCCAAAACGCAGCTATCTAACAGAACGGTTGTCAATGTGTGCACTCAACTTCCAGAGTTAAACCCGTGTGTGGATTCAGCAGTCTGCAGAGACTTTCTCTGCAGAGTCCCAAGACAGGCGTTTTCAGCCCATTACCGGCATATGGAAGAAACAGCAGTAAGCACAGGGAAATATCTGCTTCTAAATCCAAAACGCAGCTATCTAACAGAACGGTTGTCAATGTGTGCACTCAACTTCCAGAGTTAAACCCGTGTGTGGATTCAGCAGTCTGCAGAGACTTTCTCTGCAGAGTCCCAAAACAGGCGTTTTCAGCCCATTACCGGCATATGGAAGAAACAGCAGTAAGCACAGGGAAATATCTGCTTCTAAATCCAAAACGCAGCTATCTAACAGAACGGTTGTCAATGTGTGCACTCAACTTCCAGAGTTAAACCCGTGTGTGGATTCAGCAGTCTGCAGAGACTTTCTCTGCAGAGTCCCAAAACAGGCGTTTTCAGCCCATTACCGGCATATGGAAGAAACAGCAGTAAGCACAGGGAAATATCTGCTTCTAAATCCAAAACGCAGCTATCTAACAGAACGGTTGTCAATGTGTGCACTCAACTTCCAGAGTTAAACCCGTGTGTGGATTCAGCAGTCTGCAGAGACTTTCTCTGCAGAGTCCCAAGACAGGCGTTTTCAGCCCATTACCAGCATATGGAAGAAACAGCAGTAAGCACAGGGAAATATCTGCTTCTAAATCCAAAACGCAGCTATCTAACAGAACGGTTGTCAATGTGTGCACTCAACTTCCAGAGTTAAACCCGTGTGTGGATTCAGCAGTCTGCAGAGACTTTCTCTGCAGAGTCCCAAAACAGGCGTTTTCAGCCCATTACCGGCATATGGAAGAAACAGCAGTAAGCACAGGGAAATATCTGCTTCTAAATCCAAAACGCAGCTATCTAACAGAACGGTTGTCAATGTGTGCACTCAACTTCCAGAGTTAAACCCGTGTGTGGATTCAGCAGTCTGCAGAGACTTTCTCTGCAGAGTCCCAAAACAGGCGTTTTCAGCCCATTACCGGCATATGGAAGAAACAGCAGTAAGCACAGGGAAATATCTGCTTCTAAATCCAAAACGCAGCTATCTAACAGAACGGTTGTCAATGTGTGCACTCAACTTCCAGAGTTAAACCCGTGTGTGGATTCAGCAGTCTGCAGAGACTTTCTCTGCAGAGTCCCAAAACAGGCGTTTTCAGCCCATTACCGGCATATGGAAGAAACAGCAGTAAGCACAGGGAAATATCTGCTTCTAAATCCAAAACGCAGCTATCTAACAGAACGGTTGTCAATGTGTGCACTCAACTTCCAGAGTTAAACCCGTGTGTGGATTCAGCAGTCTGCAGAGACTTTCTCTGCAGAGTCCCAAGACAGGCGTTTTCAGCCCATTACCGGCATATGGAAGAAACAGCAGTAAGCACAGGGAAATATCTGCTTCTAAATCCAAAACGCAGCTATCTAACAGAACGGTTGTCAATGTGTGCACTCAACTTCCAGAGTTAAACCCGTGTGTGGATTCAGCAGTCTGCAGAGACTTTCTCTGCAGAGTCCCAAAACAGGCGTTTTCAGCCCATTACCGGCATATGGAAGAAACAGCAGTAAGCACAGGGAAATATCTGCTTCTAAATCCAAAACGCAGCTATCTAACAGAACGGTTGTCAATGTGTGCACTCAACTTCCAGAGTTAAACCCGTGTGTGGATTCAGCAGTCTGCAGAGACTTTCTCTGCAGAGTCCCAAGACAGGCGTTTTCAGCCCATTACCGGCATATGGAAGAAACAGCAGTAAGCACAGGGAAATATCTGCTTCTAAATCCAAAACGCAGCTATCTAACAGAACGGTTGTCAATGTGTGCACTCAACTTCCAGAGTTAAACCCGTGTGTGGATTCAGCAGTCTGCAGAGACTTTCTCTGCAGAGTCCCAAAACAGGCGTTTTCAGCCCATTACCGGCATATGGAAGAAACAGCAGTAAGCACAGGGAAATATCTGCTTCTAAATCCAAAACGCAGCTATCTAACAGAACGGTTGTCAATGTGTGCACTCAACTTCCAGAGTTAAACCCGTGTGTGGATTCAGCAGTCTGCAGAGACTTTCTCTGCAGAGTCCCAAGACAGGCGTTTTCAGCCCATTACCGGCATATGGAAGAAACAGCAGTAAGCACAGGGAAATATCTGCTTCTAAATCCAAAACGCAGCTATCTAACAGAACGGTTGTCAATGTGTGCACTCAACTTCCAGAGTTAAACCCGTGTGTGGATTCAGCAGTCTGCAGAGACTTTCTCTGCAGAGTCCCAAGACAGGCGTTTTCAGCCCATTACCGGCATATGGAAGAAACAGCAGTAAGCACAGGGAAATATCTGCTTCTAAATCCAAAACGCAGCTATCTAACAGAACGGTTGTCAATGTGTGCACTCAACTTCCAGAGTTAAACCCGTGTGTGGATTCAGCAGTCTGCAAACACTTTCTCTGCAGAGTCCCAAAACAGGCGTTTTCAGCCCATTACCGGCATATGGAAGAAACAGCAGTAAGCACAGGGAAATATCTGCTTCTAAATCCAAAACGCAGCTATCTAACAGAACGGTTGTCAATGTGTGCACTCAACTTCCAGAGTTAAACCCGTGTGTGGATTCAGCAGTCTGCAGAGACTTTCTCTGCAGAGTCCCAAAACAGGCGTTTTCAGCCCATTACCGGCATATGGAAGAAACAGCAGTAAGCACAGGGAAATATCTGCTTCTAAATCCAAAACGCAGCTATCTAACAGAACGGTTGTCAATGTGTGCACTCAACTTCCAGAGTTAAACCCGTGTGTGGATTCAGCAGTCTGCAGAGACTTTCTCTGCAGAGTCCCAAAACAGGCGTTTTCAGCCCATTACCGGCATATGGAAGAAACAGCAGTAAGCACAGGGAAATATCTGCTTCTAAATCCAAAACGCAGCTATCTAACAGAACGGTTGTCAATGTGTGCACTCAACTTCCAGAGTTAAACCCGTGTGTGGATTCAGCAGTCTGCAAACACTTTCTCTGCAGAGTCCCAAAACAGGCGTTTTCAGCCCATTACCGGCATATGGAAGAAACAGCAGTAAGCACAGGGAAACATCTGCTTCTAAATCCAAAACGCAGCTATCTAACAGAACGGTTGTCAATGTGTGCACTCAACTTCCAGAGTTAAACCCGTGTGTGGATTCAGCAGTCTGCAGAGACTTTCTCTGCAGAGTCCCAAAACAGGCGTTTTCAGCCCATTACCGGCATATGGAAGAAACAGCAGTAAGCACAGGGAAATATCTGCTTCTAAATCCAAAACGCAGCTATCTAACAGAACGGTTGTCAATGTGTGCACTCAACTTCCAGAGTTAAACCCGTGTGTGGATTCAGCAGTCTGCAGAGACTTTCTCTGCAGAGTCCCAAAACAGGCGTTTTCAGCCCATTACCGGCATATGGAAGAAACAGCAGTAAGCACAGGGAAATATCTGCTTCTAAATCCAAAACGCAGCTATCTAACAGAACGGTTGTCAATGTGTGCACTCAACTTCCAGAGTTAAACCCGTGTGTGGATTCAGCAGTCTGCAGAGACTTTCTCTGCAGAGTCCCAAGACAGGCGTTTTCAGCCCATTACCGGCATATGGAAGAAACAGCAGTAAGCACAGGGAAATATCTGCTTCTAAATCCAAAACGCAGCTATCTAACAGAACGGTTGTCAATGTGTGCACTCAACTTCCAGAGTTAAACCCGTGTGTGGATTCAGCAGTCTGCAGAGACTTTCTCTGCAGAGTCCCAAAACAGGCGTTTTCAGCCCATTACCGGCATATGGAAGAAACAGCAGTAAGCACAGGGAAATATCTGCTTCTAAATCCAAAACGCAGCTATCTAACAGAACGGTTGTCAATGTGTGCACTCAACTTCCAGAGTTAAACCCGTGTGTGGATTCAGCAGTCTGCAGAGACTTTCTCTGCAGAGTCCCAAGACAGGCGTTTTCAGCCCATTACCGGCATATGGAAGAAACAGCAGTAAGCACAGGGAAATATCTGCTTCTAAATCCAAAACGCAGCTATCTAACAGAACGGTTGTCAATGTGTGCACTCAACTTCCAGAGTTAAACCCGTGTGTGGATTCAGCAGTCTGCAGAGACTTTCTCTGCAGAGTCCCAAAACAGGCGTTTTCAGCCCATTACCGGCATATGGAAGAAACAGCAGTAAGCACAGGGAAATATCTGCTTCTAAATCCAAAACGCAGCTATCTAACAGAACGGTTGTCAATGTGTGCACTCAACTTCCAGAGTTAAACCCGTGTGTGGATTCAGCAGTCTGCAAACACTTTCTCTGCAGAGTCCCAAAACAGGCGTTTTCAGCCCATTACCGGCATATGGAAGAAACAGCAGTAAGCACAGGGAAATATCTGCTTCTAAATCCAAAACGCAGCTATCTAACAGAACGGTTGTCAATGTGTGCACTCAACTTCCAGAGTTAAACCCGTGTGTGGATTCAGCAGTCTGCAGAGACTTTCTCTGCATAGTCCCAAAACAGGCGTTTTCAGCCCATTACCGGCATATGGAAGAAACAGCAGTAAGCACAGGGAAATATCTGCTTCTAAATCCAAAACGCAGCTATCTAACAGAACGGTTGTCAATGTGTGCACTCAACTTCCAGAGTTAAACCCGTGTGTGGATTCAGCAGTCTGCAGAGACTTTCTCTGCAGAGTCCCAAAACAGGCGTTTTCAGCCCATTACCGGCATATGGAAGAAACAGCAGTAAGCACAGGGAAATATCTGCTTCTAAATCCAAAACGCAGCTATCTAACAGAACGGTTGTCAATGTGTGCACTCAACTTCCAGAGTTAAACCCGTGTGTGGATTCAGCAGTCTGCAAACACTTTCTCTGCAGAGTCCCAAAACAGGCGTTTTCAGCCCATTACCGGCATATGGAAGAAACAGCAGTAAGCACAGGGAAATATCTGCTTCTAAATCCAAAACGCAGCTATCTAACAGAACGGTTGTCAATGTGTGCACTCAACTTCCAGAGTTAAACCCGTGTGTGGATTCAGCAGTCTGCAGAGACTTTCTCTGCAGAGTCCCAAAACAGGCGTTTTCAGCCCATTACCGGCATATGGAAGAAACAGCAGTAAGCACAGGGAAATATCTGCTTCTAAATCCAAAACGCAGCTATCTAACAGAACGGTTGTCAATGTGTGCACTCAACTTCCAGAGTTAAACCCGTGTGTGGATTCAGCAGTCTGCAGAGACTTTCTCTGCAGAGTCCCAAAACAGGCGTTTTCAGCCCATTACCGGCATATGGAAGAAACAGCAGTAAGCACAGGGAAATATCTGCTTCTAAATCCAAAACGCAGCTATCTAACAGAACGGTTGTCAATGTGTGCACTCAACTTCCAGAGTTAAACCCGTGTGTGGATAGCAGCAGTCTGCAGAGACTTTCTCTGCATAGTCCCAAAACAGGCGTTTTCAGCCCATTACCGGCATATGGAAGAAACAGCAGTAAGCACAGGGAAATATCTGCTTCTAAATCCAAAACGCAGCGATCTAACAGAACGGTTGTCAATGTGTGCACTCAACTTCCAGAGTTAAACCCGTGTGTGGATTCAGCAGTCTGCAGAGACTTTCTCTGCAGAGTCCCAAGACAGGCGTTTTCAGCCCATTACCGGCATATGGAAGAAACAGCAGTAAGCACAGGGAAATATCTGCTTCTAAATCCAAAACGCAGCTATCTAACAGAACGGTTGTCAATGTGTGCACTCAACATCCAGAGTTAAACCCGTGTGTGGATTCAGCAGTCTGCAGAGACTTTCTCTGCAGAGTCCCAAGACAGGCGTTTTCAGCCCATTACCGGCATATGGAAGAAACAGCAGTAAGCACAGGGAAATATCTGCTTCTAAATCCAAAACGCAGCTATCTAACAGAACGGTTGTCAATGTGTGCACTCAACTTCCAGAGTTAAACCCGTGTGTGGATTCAGCAGTCTGCAGAGACTTTCTCTGCAGAGTCCCAAAACAGGCGTTTTCAGCCCATTACCGGCATATGGAAGAAACAGCAGTAAGCACAGGGAAATATCTGCTTCTAAATCCAAAACGCAGCTATCTAACAGAACGGTTGTCAATGTGTGCACTCAACTTCCAGAGTTAAACCCGTGTGTGGATTCAGCAGTCTGCAGAGACTTTCTCTGCAGAGTCCCAAGACAGGCGTTTTCAGCCCATTACCGGCATATGGAAGAAACAGCAGTAAGCACAGGGAAATATCTGCTTCTAAATCCAAAACGCAGCTATCTAACAGAACGGTTGTCAATGTGTGCACTCAACTTCCAGAGTTAAACCCGTGTGTGGATTCAGCAGTCTGCAGAGACTTTCTCTGCAGAGTCCCAAAACAGGCGTTTTCAGCCCATTACCGGCATATGGAAGAAACAGCAGTAAGCACAGGGAAATATCTGCTTCTAAATCCAAAACGCAGCTATCTAACAGAACGGTTGTCAATGTGTGCACTCAACTTCCAGAGTTAAACCCGTGTGTGGATTCAGCAGTCTGCAGAGACTTTCTCTGCAGAGTCCCAAAACAGGCGTTTTCAGCCCATTACCGGCATATGGAAGAAACAGCAGTAAGCACAGGGAAATATCTGCTTCTAAATCCAAAACGCAGCTATCTAACAGAACGGTTGTCAATGTGTGCACTCAACTTCCAGAGTTAAACCCGTGTGTGGATTCAGCAGTCTGCAGAGACTTTCTCTGCAGAGTCCCAAAACAGGCGTTTTCAGCCCATTACCGGCATATGGAAGAAACAGCAGTAAGCACAGGGAAATATCTGCTTCTAAATCCAAAACGCAGCTATCTAACAGAACGGTTGTCAATGTGTGCACTCAACTTCCAGAGTTAAACCCGTGTGTGGATTCAGCAGTCTGCAGAGACTTTCTCTGCAGAGTCCCAAGACAGGCGTTTTCAGCCCATTACCGGCATATGGAAGAAACAGCAGTAAGCACAGGGAAATATCTGCTTCTAAATCCAAAACGCAGCTATCTAACAGAACGGTTGTCAATGTGTGCACTCAACTTCCAGAGTTAAACCCGTGTGTGGATTCAGCAGTCTGCAGAGACTTTCTCTGCAGAGTCCCAAGACAGGCGTTTTCAGCCCATTACCGGCATATGGAAGAAACAGCAGTAAGCACAGGGAAATATCTGCTTCTAAATCCAAAACGCAGCTATCTAACAGAACGGTTGTCAATGTGTGCACTCAACTTCCAGAGTTAAACCCGTGTGTGGATAGCAGCAGTCTGCAGAGACTTTCTCTGCAGAGTCCCAAAACAGGCGTTTTCAGCCCTTTACCGGCATATGGAAGAAACAGCAGTAAGCACAGGGAAATATCTGCTTCTAAATCCAAAACGCAGCTATCTAACAGAACGGTTGTCAATGTGTGCACTCAACTTCCAGAGTTAAACCCGTGTGTGGATTCAGCAGTCTGCAGAGACTTTCTCTGCAGAGTCCCAAAACAGGCGTTTTCAGCCCATTACCGGCATATGGAAGAAACAGCAGTAAGCACAGGGAAATATCTGCTTCCAAATCCAAAACGCAGCTATCTAACAGAACGGTTGTCAATGTGTGCACTCAAGTTCCAGAGTTAAACCCGTGTGTGGATTCAGCAGTCTGCAGAGACTTTCTCTGCAGAGTCCCAAAACAGGCGTTTTCAGCCCATTACCGGCATATGGAAGAAACAGCAGTAAGCACAGGGAAATATCTGCTTCTAAATCCAAAACGCAGCTATCTAACAGAACGGTTGTCAATGTGTGCACTCAACTTCCAGAGTTAAACCGGTGTGTGGATTCAGCAGTCTGCAGAGACTTTCTCTGCAGAGTCCCAAGACAGGCGTTTTCAGCCCATTACCGGCATATGGAAGAAACAGCAGTAAGCACAGGGAAATATCTGCTTCTAAATCCAAAACGCAGCTATCTAACAGAACGGTTGTCAATGTGTGCACTCAACTTCCAGAGTTAAACCCGTGTGTGGATTCAGCAGTCTGCAAACACTTTCTCTGCAGAGTCCCAAACAAGGCGTTTTCAGCCCATTACCGGCATATGGAAGAAAGAGCAGTAAGCACAGGGAAATATCTGCTTCTAAATCCAAAACGCAGCTATCTAACAGAACGGTTGTCAATGTGTGCACTCAACTTCCAGAGTTAAACCCGTGTGTGGATTCAGCAGTCTGCAGAGACTTTCTCTGCAGAGTCCCAAAACAGGCGTTTTCAGCCCATTACCGGCATATGGAAGAAACAGCAGTAAGCACAGGGAAATATCTGCTTCTAAATCCAAAACGCAGCTATCTAACAGAACGGTTGTCAATGTGTGCACTCAACTTCCAGAGTTAAACCCGTGTGTGGATTCAGCAGTCTGCAGAGACTTTCTCTGCAGAGTCCCAAGACAGGCGTTTTCAGCCCATTACCGGCATATGGAAGAAACAGCAGTAAGCACAGGGAAATATCTGCTTCTAAATCCAAAACGCAGCTATCTAACAGAACGGTTGTCAATGTGTGCACTCAACTTCCAGAGTTAAACCCGTGTGTGGATTCAGCAGTCTGCAGAGACTTTCTCTGCAGAGTCCCAAGACAGGCGTTTTCAGCCCATTACCGGCATATGGAAGAAACAGCAGTAAGCACAGGGAAATATCTGCTTCTAAATCCAAAACGCAGCTATCTAACAGAACGGTTGTCAATGTGTGCACTCAACTTCCAGAGTTAAACCCGTGTGTGGATAGCAGCAGTCTGCAGAGACTTTCTCTGCAGAGTCCCAAAACAGGCGTTTTCAGCCCTTTACCGGCATATGGAAGAAACAGCAGTAAGCACAGGGAAATATCTGCTTCTAAATCCAAAACGCAGCTATCTAACAGAACGGTTGTCAATGTGTGCACTCAACTTCCAGAGTTAAACCCGTGTGTGGATTCAGCAGTCTGCAGAGACTTTCTCTGCAGAGTCCCAAAACAGGCGTTTTCAGCCCATTACCGGCATATGGAAGAAACAGCAGTAAGCACAGGGAAATATCTGCTTCTAAATCCAAAACGCAGCTATCTAACAGAACGGTTGTCAATGTGTGCACTCAAGTTCCAGAGTTAAACCCGTGTGTGGATTCAGCAGTCTGCAGAGACTTTCTCTGCAGAGTCCCAAAACAGGCGTTTTCAGCCCATTACCGGCATATGGAAGAAACAGCAGTAAGCACAGGGAAATATCTGCTTCTAAATCCAAAACGCAGCTATCTAACAGAACGGTTGTCAATGTGTGCACTCAACTTCCAGAGTTAAACCGGTGTGTGGATTCAGCAGTCTGCAGAGACTTTCTCTGCAGAGTCCCAAGACAGGCGTTTTCAGCCCATTACCGGCATATGGAAGAAACAGCAGTAAGCACAGGGAAATATCTGCTTCTAAATCCAAAACGCAGCTATCTAACAGAACGGTTGTCAATGTGTGCACTCAACTTCCAGAGTTAAACCCGTGTGTGGATTCAGCAGTCTGCAGAGACTTTCTCTGCAGAGTCCCAAAACAGGCGTTTTCAGCCCATTACCGGCATATGGAAGAAACAGCAGTAAGCACAGGGAAATATCTGCTTCTAAATCCAAAACGCAGCTATCTAACAGAACGGTTGTCAATGTGTGCACTCAACTTCCAGAGTTAAACCTGTGTGTGGATTCAGCAGTCTGCAAACACTTTCTCTGCAGAGTCCCAAAACAGGCGTTTTCAGCCCATTACCGGCATATGGAAGAAACAGCAGTAAGCACAGGGAAATATCTGCTTCTAAATCCAAAACGCAGCTATCTAACAGAACGGTTGTCAATGTGTGCACTCAACTTCCAGAGTTAAACCCGTGTGTGGATTCAGCAGTCTGCAGAGACTTTCTCTGCAGAGTCCCAAAACAGGCGTTTTCAGCCCATTACCGGCATATGGAAGAAACAGCAGTAAGCACAGGGAAATATCTGCTTCTAAATCCAAAACGCAGCTATCTAACAGAACGGTTGTCAATGTGTGCACTCAACTTCCAGAGTTAAACCCGTGTGTGGATTCAGCAGTCTGCAGAGACTTTCTCTGCAGAGTCCCAAGACAGGCGTTTTCAGCCCATTACCGGCATATGGAAGAAACAGCAGTAAGCACAGGGAAATATCTGCTTCTAAATCCAAAACGCAGCTATCTAACAGAACGGTTGTCAATGTGTGCACTCAACTTCCAGAGTTAAACCCGTGTGTGGATTCAGCAGTCTGCAGAGACTTTCTCTGCAGAGTCCCAAGACAGGCGTTTTCAGCCCATTACCGGCATATGGAAGAAACAGCAGTAAGCACAGGGAAATATCTGCTTCTAAATCCAAAACGCAGCTATCTAACAGAACGGTTGTCAATGTGTGCACTCAACATCCAGAGTTAAACCCGTGTGTGGATTCAGCAGTCTGCAGAGACTTTCTCTGCAGAGTCCCAAGACAGGCGTTTTCAGCCCATTACCGGCATATGGAAGAAACAGCAGTAAGCACAGGGAAATATCTGCTTCTAAATCCAAAACGCAGCTATCTAACAGAACGGTTGTCAATGTGTGCACTCAACTTCCAGAGTTAAACCCGTGTGTGGATTCAGCAGTCTGCAGAGACTTTCTCTGCAGAGTCCCAAAACAGGCGTTTTCAGCCCATTACCGGCATATGGAAGAAACAGCAGTAAGCACAGGGAAATATCTGCTTCTAAATCCAAAACGCAGCTATCTAACAGAACGGTTGTCAATGTGTGCACTCAACTTCCAGAGTTAAACCCGTGTGTGGATTCAGCAGTCTGCAGAGACTTTCTCTGCAGAGTCCCAAAACAGGCGTTTTCAGCCCATTACCGGCATATGTAAGAAACAGCAGTAAGCACAGGGAAATATCTGCTTCTAAATCCAAAACGCAGCTATCTAACAGAACGGTTGTCAATGTGTGCACTCAACTTCCAGAGTTAAACCCGTGTGTGGATTCAGCAGTCTGCAGAGACTTTCTCTGCAGAGTCCCAAAACAGGCGTTTTCAGCCCATTACCGGCATATGGAAGAAACAGCAGTAAGCACAGGGAAATATCTGCTTCTAAATCCAAAACGCAGCGATCTAACAGAACGGTTGTCAATGTGTGCACTCAACTTCCAGAGTTAAACCCGTGTGTGGATTCAGCAGTCTGCAGAGACTTTCTCTGCAGAGTCCCAAGACAGGCGTTTTCAGCCCATTACCGGCATATGGAAGAAACAGCAGTAAGCACAGGGAAATATCTGCTTCTAAATCCAAAACGCAGCTATCTAACAGAACGGTTGTCAATGTGTGCACTCAACTTCCAGAGTTAAACCCGTGTGTGGATTCAGCAGTCTGCAGAGACTTTCTCTGCAGAGTCCCAAAACAGGCGTTTTCAGCCCATTACCGGCATATGGAAGAAACAGCAGTAAGCACAGGGAAATATCTGCTTCTAAATCCAAAACGCAGCTATCTAACAGAACGGTTGTCAATGTGTGCACTCAACTTCCAGAGTTAAACCCGTGTGTGGATTCAGCAGTCTGCAGAGACTTTCTCTGCAGAGTCCCAAGACAGGCGTTTTCAGCCCATTACCGGCATATGGAAGAAACAGCAGTAAGCACAGGGAAATATCTGCTTCTAAATCCAAAACGCAGCTATCTAACAGAACGGTTGTCAATGTGTGCACTCAACTTCCAGAGTTAAACCCGTGTGTGGATTCAGCAGTCTGCAGAGACTTTCTCTGCAGAGTCCCAAGACAGGCGTTTTCAGCCCATTACCGGCATATGGAAGAAACAGCAGTAAGCACAGGGAAATATCTGCTTCTAAATCCAAAACGCAGCTATCTAACAGAACGGTTGTCAATGTGTGCACTCAACTTCCAGAGTTAAACCCGTGTGTGGATTCAGCAGTCTGCAGAGACTTTCTCTGCAGAGTCCCAAAACAGGCGTTTTCAGCCCATTACCGGCATATGGAAGAAACAGCAGTAAGCACAGGGAAATATCTGCTTCTAAATCCAAAACGCAGCTATCTAACAGAACGGTTGTCAATGTGTGCACTCAACTTCCAGAGTTAAACCCGTGTGTGGATTCAGCAGTCTGCAGAGACTTTCTCTGCAGAGTCCCAAAACAGGCGTTTTCAGCCCATTACCGGCATATGGAAGAAACAGCAGTAAGCACAGGGAAATATCTGCTTCTAAATCCAAAACGCAGCTATCTAACAGAACGGTTGTCAATGTGTGCACTCAACTTCCAGAGTTAAACCCGTGTGTGGATTCAGCAGTCTGCAAACACTTTCTCTGCAGAGTCCCAAAACAGGCGTTTTCAGCCCATTACCGGCATATGGAAGAAACAGCAGTAAGCACAGGGAAATATCTGCTTCTAAATCCAAAACGCAGCTATCTAACAGAACGGTTGTCAATGTGTGCACTCAACTTCCAGAGTTAAACCCGTGTGTGGATTCAGCAGTCTGCAGAGACTTTCTCTGCAGAGTCCCAAAACAGGCGTTTTCAGCCCATTACCGGCATATGGAAGAAACAGCAGTAAGCACAGGGAAATATCTGCTTCTAAATCCAAAACGCAGCTATCTAACAGAACGGTTGTCAATGTGTGCACTCAACTTCCAGAGTTAAACCCGTGTGTGGATTCAGCAGTCTGCAGAGACTTTCTCTGCAGAGTCCCAAAACAGGCGTTTTCAGCCCATTACCGGCATATGGAAGAAACAGCAGTAAGCACAGGGAAATATCTGCTTCTAAATCCAAAACGCAGCTATCTAACAGAACGGTTGTCAATGTGTGCACTCAACTTCCAGAGTTAAACCCGTGTGTGGATTCAGCAGTCTGCAGAGACTTTCTCTGCATAGTCCCAAAACAGGCGTTTTCAGCCCATTACCGGCATATGGAAGAAACAGCAGTAAGCACAGGGAAATATCTGCTTCTAAATCCAAAACGCAGCGATCTAACAGAACGGTTGTCAATGTGTGCACTCAACTTCCAGAGTTAAACCCGTGTGTGGATTCAGCAGTCTGCAGAGACTTTCTCTGCAGAGTCCCAAGACAGGCGTTTTCAGCCCATTACCGGCATATGGAAGAAACAGCAGTAAGCACAGGGAAATATCTGCTTCTAAATCCAAAACGCAGCTATCTAACAGAACGCTTGTCAATGTGTGCACTCAACATCCAGAGTTAAACCCGTGTGTGGATTCAGCAGTCTGCAGAGACTTTCTCTGCAGAGTCCCAAGACAGGCGTTTTCAGCCCATTACCGGCATATGGAAGAAACAGCAGTAAGCACAGGGAAATATCTGCTTCTAAATCCAAAACGCAGCTATCTAACAGAACGGTTGTCAATGTGTGCACTCAACTTCCAGAGTTAAACCCGTGTGTGGATTCAGCAGTCTGCAGAGACTTTCTCTGCAGAGTCCCAAAACAGGCGTTTTCAGCCCATTACCGGCATATGGAAGAAACAGCAGTAAGCACAGGGAAATATCTGCTTCTAAATCCAAAACGCAGCTATCTAACAGAACGGTTGTCAATGTGTGCACTCAACTTCCAGAGTTAAACCCGTGTGTGGATTCAGCAGTCTGCAGAGACTTTCTCTGCAGAGTCCCAAAACAGGCGTTTTCAGCCCATTACCGGCATATGGAAGAAACAGCAGTAAGCACAGGGAAATATCTGCTTCTAAATCCAAAACGCAGCTATCTAACAGAACGGTTGTCAATGTGTGCACTCAACTTCCAGAGTTAAACCCGTGTGTGGATTCAGCAGTCTGCAGAGACTTTCTCTGCAGAGTCCCAAAACAGGCGTTTTCAGCCCATTACCGGCATATGGAAGAAACAGCAGTAAGCACAGGGAAATATCTGCTTCTAAATCCAAAACGCAGCGATCTAACAGAACGGTTGTCAATGTGTTCACTCAACTTCCAGAGTTAAACCCGTGTGTGGATTCAGCAGTCTGCAGAGACTTTCTCTGCAGAGTCCCAAGACAGGCGTTTTCAGCCCATTACCGGCATATGGAAGAAACAGCAGTAAGCACAGGGAAATATCTGCTTCTAAATCCAAAACGCAGCTATCTAACAGAACGGTTGTCAATGTGTGCACTCAACTTCCAGAGTTAAACCCGTGTGTGGATTCAGCAGTCTGCAGAGACTTTCTCTGCAGAGTCCCAAAACAGGCGTTTTCAGCCCATTACCGGCATATGGAAGAAACAGCAGTAAGCACAGGGAAATATCTGCTTCTAAATCCAAAACGCAGCTATCTAACAGAACGGTTGTCAATGTGTGCACTCAACTTCCAGAGTTAAACCCGTGTGTGGATTCAGCAGTCTGCAGAGACTTTCTCTGCAGAGTCCCAAGACAGGCGTTTTCAGCCCATTACCGGCATATGGAAGAAACAGCAGTAAGCACAGGGAAATATCTGCTTCTAAATCCAAAACGCAGCTATCTAACAGAACGGTTGTCAATGTGTGCACTCAACTTCCAGAGTTAAACCCGTGTGTGGATAGCAGCAGTCTGCAGAGACTTTCTCTGCAGAGTCCCAAAACAGGCGTTTTCAGCCCTTTACCGGCATATGGAAGAAACAGCAGTAAGCACAGGGAAATATCTGCTTCTAAATCCAAAACGCAGCTATCTAACAGAACGGTTGTCAATGTGTGCACTCAACTTCCAGAGTTAAACCCGTGTGTGGATTCAGCAGTCTGCAGAGACTTTCTCTGCAGAGTCCCAAAACAGGCGTTTTCAGCCCATTACCGGCATATGGAAGAAACAGCAGTAAGCACAGGGAAATATCTGCTTCTAAATCCAAAACGCAGCTATCTAACAGAACGGTTGTCAATGTGTGCACTCAAGTTCCAGAGTTAAACCCGTGTGTGGATTCAGCAGTCTGCAGAGACTTTCTCTGCAGAGTCCCAAAACAGGCGTTTTCAGCCCATTACCGGCATATGGAAGAAACAGCAGTAAGCACAGGGAAATATCTGCTTCTAAATCCAAAACGCAGCTATCTAACAGAACGGTTGTCAATGTGTGCACTCAACTTCCAGAGTTAAACCGGTGTGTGGATTCAGCAGTCTGCAGAGACTTTCTCTGCAGAGTCCCAAGACAGGCGTTTTCAGCCCATTACCGGCATATGGAAGAAACAGCAGTAAGCACAGGGAAATATCTGCTTCTAAATCCAAAACGCAGCTATCTAACAGAACGGTTGTCAATGTGTGCACTCAACTTCCAGAGTTAAACCCGTGTGTGGATTCAGCAGTCTGCAGAGACTTTCTCTGCAGAGTCCCAAAACAGGCGTTTTCAGCCCATTACCGGCATATGGAAGAAACAGCAGTAAGCACAGGGAAATATCTGCTTCTAAATCCAAAACGCAGCGATCTAACAGAACGGTTGTCAATGTGTTCACTCAACTTCCAGAGTTAAACCCGTGTGTGGATTCAGCAGTCTGCAGAGACTTTCTCTGCAGAGTCCCAAGACAGGCGTTTTCAGCCCATTACCGGCATATGGAAGAAACAGCAGTAAGCACAGGGAAATATCTGCTTCTAAATCCAAAACGCAGCTATCTAACAGAACGGTTGTCAATGTGTGCACTCAACTTCCAGAGTTAAACCCGTGTGTGGATTCAGCAGTCTGCAGAGACTTTCTCTGCAGAGTCCCAAAACAGGCGTTTTCAGCCCATTACCGGCATATGGAAGAAACAGCAGTAAGCACAGGGAAATATCTGCTTCTAAATCCAAAACGCAGCTATCTAACAGAACGGTTGTCAATGTGTGCACTCAACTTCCAGAGTTAAACCCGTGTGTGGATTCAGCAGTCTGCAGAGACTTTCTCTGCAGAGTCCCAAGACAGGCGTTTTCAGCCCATTACCGGCATATGGAAGAAACAGCAGTAAGCACAGGGAAATATCTGCTTCTAAATCCAAAACGCAGCTATCTAACAGAACGGTTGTCAATGTGTGCACTCAACTTCCAGAGTTAAACCCGTGTGTGGATAGCAGCAGTCTGCAGAGACTTTCTCTGCAGAGTCCCAAAACAGGCGTTTTCAGCCCTTTACCGGCATATGGAAGAAACAGCAGTAAGCACAGGGAAATATCTGCTTCTAAATCCAAAACGCAGCTATCTAACAGAACGGTTGTCAATGTGTGCACTCAACTTCCAGAGTTAAACCCGTGTGTGGATTCAGCAGTCTGCAGAGACTTTCTCTGCAGAGTCCCAAAACAGGCGTTTTCAGCCCATTACCGGCATATGGAAGAAACAGCAGTAAGCACAGGGAAATATCTGCTTCTAAATCCAAAACGCAGCTATCTAACAGAACGGTTGTCAATGTGTGCACTCAAGTTCCAGAGTTAAACCCGTGTGTGGATTCAGCAGTCTGCAGAGACTTTCTCTGCAGAGTCCCAAAACAGGCGTTTTCAGCCCATTACCGGCATATGGAAGAAACAGCAGTAAGCACAGGGAAATATCTGCTTCTAAATCCAAAACGCAGCTATCTAACAGAACGGTTGTCAATGTGTGCACTCAACTTCCAGAGTTAAACCGGTGTGTGGATTCAGCAGTCTGCAGAGACTTTCTCTGCAGAGTCCCAAGACAGGCGTTTTCAGCCCATTACCGGCATATGGAAGAAACAGCAGTAAGCACAGGGAAATATCTGCTTCTAAATCCAAAACGCAGCTATCTAACAGAACGGTTGTCAATGTGTGCACTCAACTTCCAGAGTTAAACCCGTGTGTGGATTCAGCAGTCTGCAGAGACTTTCTCTGCAGAGTCCCAAAACAGGCGTTTTCAGCCCATTACCGGCATATGGAAGAAACAGCAGTAAGCACAGGGAAATATCTGCTTCTAAATCCAAAACGCAGCTATCTAACAGAACGGTTGTCAATGTGTGCACTCAACTTCCAGAGTTAAACCCGTGTGTGGATTCAGCAGTCTGCAAACACTTTCTCTGCAGAGTCCCAAAACAGGCGTTTTCAGCCCATTACCGGCATATGGAAGAAACAGCAGTAAGCACAGGGAAATATCTGCTTCTAAATCCAAAACGCAGCTATCTAACAGAACGGTTGTCAATGTGTGCACTCAACTTCCAGAGTTAAACCCGTGTGTGGATTCAGCAGTCTGCAGAGACTTTCTCTGCAGAGTCCCAAAACAGGCGTTTTCAGCCCATTACCGGCATATGGAAGAAACAGCAGTAAGCACAGGGAAATATCTGCTTCTAAATCCAAAACGCAGCTATCTAACAGAACGGTTGTCAATGTGTGCACTCAACTTCCAGAGTTAAACCCGTGTGTGGATTCAGCAGTCTGCAGAGACTTTCTCTGCAGAGTCCCAAAACAGGCGTTTTCAGCCCTTTACCGGCATATGGAAGAAACAGCAGTAAGCACAGGGAAATATCTGCTTCTAAATCCAAAACGCAGCTATCTAACAGAACGGTTGTCAATGTGTGCACTCAACTTCCAGAGTTAAACCCGTGTGTGGATTCAGCAGTCTGCAGAGACTTTCTCTGCAGAGTCCCAAGACAGGCGTTTTCAGCCCATTACCGGCATATGGAAGAAACAGCAGTAAGCACAGGGAAATATCTGCTTCTAAATCCAAAACGCAGCTATCTAACAGAACGGTTGTCAATGTGTGCACTCAACATCCAGAGTTAAACCCGTGTGTGGATTCAGCAGTCTGCAGAGACTTTCTCTGCAGAGTCCCAAGACAGGCGTTTTCAGCCCATTACCGGCATATGGAAGAAACAGCAGTAAGCACAGGGAAATATCTGCTTCTAAATCCAAAACGCAGCTATCTAACAGAACGGTTGTCAATGTGTGCACTCAACTTCCAGAGTTAAACCCGTGTGTGGATTCAGCAGTCTGCAGAGACTTTCTCTGCAGAGTCCCAAAACAGGCGTTTTCAGCCCATTACCGGCATATGGAAGAAACAGCAGTAAGCACAGGGAAATATCTGCTTCTAAATCCAAAAGGCAGCTATCTAACAGAACTGTTGTCAATGTGTGCACTCAACTTCCAGAGTTAAACCCGTGTGTGGATTCAGCAGTCTGCAGAGACTTTCTCTGCAGAGTCCCAAAACAGGCGTTTTCAGCCCATTACCGGCATATGTAAGAAACAGCAGTAAGCACAGGGAAATATCTGCTTCTAAATCCAAAACGCAGCTATCTAACAGAACGGTTGTCAATGTGTGCACTCAACTTCCAGAGTTAAACCCGTGTGTGGATTCAGCAGTCTGCAGAGACTTTCTCTGCATAGTCCCAAAACAGGCGTTTTCAGCCCATTACCGGCATATGGAAGAAACAGCAGTAAGCACAGGGAAATATCTGCTTCTAAATCCAAAACGCAGCGATCTAACAGAACGGTTGTCAATGTGTGCACTCAACTTCCAGAGTTAAACCCGTGTGTGGATTCAGCAGTCTGCAGAGACTTTCTCTGCAGAGTCCCAAGACAGGCGTTTTCAGCCCATTACCGGCATATGGAAGAAACAGCAGTAAGCACAGGGAAATATCTGCTTCTAAATCCAAAACGCAGCTATCTAACAGAACGGTTGTCAATGTGTGCACTCAACTTCCAGAGTTAAACCCGTGTGTGGATTCAGCAGTCTGCAGAGACTTTCTCTGCAGAGTCCCAAAACAGGCGTTTTCAGCCCATTACCGGCATATGGAAGAAACAGCAGTAAGCACAGGGAAATATCTGCTTCTAAATCCAAAACGCAGCTATCTAACAGAACGGTTGTCAATGTGTGCACTCAACTTCCAGAGTTAAACCCGTGTGTGGATTCAGCAGTCTGCAGAGACTTTCTCTGCAGAGTCCCAAGACAGGCGTTTTCAGCCCATTACCGGCATATGGAAGAAATAGCAGTAAGCACAGGGAAATATCTGCTTCTAAATCCAAAACGCAGCTATCTAACAGAACGGTTGTCAATGTGTGCACTCAACTTCCAGAGTTAAACCCGTGTGTGGATTCAGCAGTCTGCAGAGACTTTCTCTGCAGAGTCCCAAGACAGGCGTTTTCAGCCCATTACCGGCATATGGAAGAAACAGCAGTAAGCACAGGGAAATATCTGCTTCTAAATCCAAAACGCAGCTATCTAACAGAACGGTTGTCAATGTGTGCACTCAACTTCCAGAGTTAAACCCGTGTGTGGATTCAGCAGTCTGCAGAGACTTTCTCTGCAGAGTCCCAAAACAGGCGTTTTCAGCCCATTACCGGCATATGGAAGAAACAACAGTAAGCACAGGGAAATATCTGCTTCTAAATCCAAAACGCAGCTATCTAACAGAACGGTTGTCAATGTGTGCACTCAACTTCCAGAGTTAAACCCGTGTGTGGATTCAGCAGTCTGCAGAGACTTTCTCTGCAGAGTCCCAAAACAGGCGTTTTCAGCCCATTACCGGCATATGGAAGAAACAGCAGTAAGCACAGGGAAATATCTGCTTCTAAATCCAAAACGCAGCTATCTAACAGAACGGTTGTCAATGTGTGCACTCAACTTCCAGAGTTAAACCCGTGTGTGGATTCAGCAGTCTGCAAACACTTTCTCTGCAGAGTCCCAAAACAGGCGTTTTCAGCCCATTACCGGCATATGGAAGAAACAGCAGTAAGCACAGGGAAATATCTGCTTCTAAATCCAAAACGCAGCTATCTAACAGAACGGTTGTCAATGTGTGCACTCAACTTCCAGAGTTAAACCCGTGTGTGGATTCAGCAGTCTGCAGAGACTTTCTCTGCAGAGTTCCAAAACAGGCGTTTTCAGCCCATTACCGGCATATGGAAGAAACAGCAGTAAGCACAGGGAAATATCTGCTTCTAAATCCAAAACGCAGCTATCTAACAGAACGGTTGTCAATGTGTGCACTCAACTTCCAGAGTTAAACCCGTGTGTGGATTCAGCAGTCTGCAGAGACTTTCTCTGCAGAGTCCCAAAACAGGCGTTTTCAGCCCATTACCGGCATATGGAAGAAACAGCAGTAAGCACAGGGAAATATCTGCTTCTAAATCCAAAACGCAGCTATCTAACAGAACGGTTGTCAATGTGTGCACTCAACTTCCAGAGTTAAACCCGTGTGTGGATTCAGCAGTCTGCAGAGACTTTCTCTGCATAGTCCCAAAACAGGCGTTTTCAGCCCATTACCGGCATATGGAAGAAACAGCAGTAAGCACAGGGAAATATCTGCTTCTAAATCCAAAACGCAGCGATCTAACAGAACGGTTGTCAATGTGTGCACTCAACTTCCAGAGTTAAACCCGTGTGTGGATTCAGCAGTCTGCAGAGACTTTCTCTGCAGAGTCCCAAGACAGGCGTTTTCAGCCCATTACCGGCATATGGAAGAAACAGCAGTAAGCACAGGGAAATATCTGCTTCTAAATCCAAAACGCAGCTATCTAACAGAACGCTTGTCAATGTGTGCACTCAACATCCAGAGTTAAACCCGTGTGTGGATTCAGCAGTCTGCAGAGACTTTCTCTGCAGAGTCCCAAGACAGGCGTTTTCAGCCCATTACCGGCATATGGAAGAAACAGCAGTAAGCACAGGGAAATATCTGCTTCTAAATCCAAAACGCAGCTATCTAACAGAACGGTTGTCAATGTGTGCACTCAACTTCCAGAGTTAAACCCGTGTGTGGATTCAGCAGTCTGCAGAGACTTTCTCTGCAGAGTCCCAAAACAGGCGTTTTCAGCCCATTACCGGCATATGGAAGAAACAGCAGTAAGCACAGGGAAATATCTGCTTCTAAATCCAAAACGCAGCTATCTAACAGAACGGTTTTCAATGTGTGCACTCAACTTCCAGAGTTAAACCCGTGTGTGGATTCAGCAGTCTGCAGAGACTTTCTCTGCAGAGTCCCAAAACAGGCGTTTTCAGCCCATTACCGGCATATGGAAGAAACAGCAGTAAGCACAGGGAAATATCTGCTTCTAAATCCAAAACGCAGCTATCTAACAGAACGGTTGTCAATGTGTGCACTCAACTTCCAGAGTTAAACCCGTGTGTGGATTCAGCAGTCTGCAGAGACTTTCTCTGCAGAGTCCCAAAACAGGCGTTTTCAGCCCATTACCGGCATATGGAAGAAACAGCAGTAAGCACAGGGAAATATCTGCTTCTAAATCCAAAACGCAGCGATCTAACAGAACGGTTGTCAATGTGTTCACTCAACTTCCAGAGATAAACCCGTGTGTGGATTCAGCAGTCTGCAGAGACTTTCTCTGCAGAGTCCCAAGACAGGCGTTTTCAGCCCATTACCGGCATATGGAAGAAACAGCAGTAAGCACAGGGAAATATCTGCTTCTAAATCCAAAACGCAGCTATCTAACAGAACGGTTGTCAATGTGTGCACTCAACTTCCAGAGTTAAACCCGTGTGTGGATTCAGCAGTCTGCAGAGACTTTCTCTGCAGAGTCCCAAAACAGGCGTTTTCAGCCCATTACCGGCATATGGAAGAAACAGCAGTAAGCACAGGGAAATATCTGCTTCTAAATCCAAAACGCAGCTATCTAACAGAACGGTTGTCAATGTGTGCACTCAACTTCCAGAGTTAAACCCGTGTGTGGATTCAGCAGTCTGCAGAGACTTTCTCTGCAGAGTCCCAAGACAGGCGTTTTCAGCCCATTACCGGCATATGGAAGAAACAGCAGTAAGCACAGGGAAATATCTGCTTCTAAATCCAAAACGCAGCTATCTAACAGAACGGTTGTGTCAATGTGTGCACTCAACTCCAGAGTTAAACCCGTGTGTGGATTCAGCAGTCTGCAAGACTTTCTCTGCAGAGCCCCAAGACAGGCGTTTTCAGCCCATTACCGGCATATGGAAGAAACAGCAGTAAGCACAGGGAAATATCTGCTTCTAAATCCAAAACGCAGCTATCTAACAGAACGGTTGTCAATGTGTGCACTCAACTTCCAGAGTTAAACCCGTGTGTGGATTCAGCAGTCTGCAAACACTTTCTCTGCAGAGTCCCAAAACAGGCGTTTTCAGCCCATTACCGGCATATGGAAGAAACAGCAGTAAGCACAGGGAAATATCTGCTTCTAAATCCAAAACGCAGCTATCTAACAGAACGGTTGTCAATGTGTGCACTCAACTTCCAGAGTTAAACCCGTGTGTGGATTCAGCAGTCTGCAGAGACTTTCTCTGCAGAGTCCCAAAACAGGCGTTTTCAGCCCATTACCGGCATATGGAAGAAACAGCAGTAAGCACAGGGAAATATCTGCTTCTAAATCCAAAACGCAGCTATCTAACAGAACGGTTGTCAATGTGTGCACTCAACTTCCAGAGTTAAACCCGTGTGTGGATTCAGCAGTCTGCAAACACTTTCTCTGCAGAGTCCCAAAACAGGCGTTTTCAGCCCATTACCGGCATATGGAAGAAACAGCAGTAAGCACAGGGAAATATCTGCTTCTAAATCCAAAACGCAGCTATCTAACAGAACGGTTGTCAATGTGTGCACTCAACTTCCAGAGTTAAACCCGTGTGTGGATTCAGCAGTCTGCAGAGACTTTCTCTGCAGAGTCCCAAAACAGGCGTTTTCAGCCCATTACCGGCATATGGAAGAAACAGCAGTAAGCACAGGGAAATATCTGCTTCTAAATCCAAAACGCAGCTATCTAACAGAACGGTTGTCAATGTGTGCACTCAACTTCCAGAGTTAAACCCGTGTGTGGATTCAGCAGTCTGCAGAGACTTTCTCTGCAGAGTCCCAAGACAGGCGTTTTCAG
Organism: Aotus nancymaae; assembly: GCF_030222135.1. Lineage (NCBI taxonomy): Eukaryota > Metazoa > Chordata > Mammalia > Primates > Aotidae > Aotus > Aotus nancymaae. The sequence continues at coordinate 52,742 of NW_026988776.1, forward strand.
CCCATTACCGGCATATGGAAGAAACAGCAGTAAGCACAGGGAAATATCTGCTTCTAAATCCAAAACGCAGCTATCTAACAGAACGGTTGTCAATGTGTGCACTCAACTTCCAGAGTTTAACCCGTGTGTGGATTCAGCAGTCTGCAGAGACTTTCTCTGCAGAGTCCCCAAAACAGGCGTTTTCAGCCCATTACCGGCATATGGAAGAAACAGCAGTAAGCACAGGGAAATATCTGCTTCTAAATCCAAAACGCAGCTATCTAACAGAACGGTTGACAATGTGTGCACTCAACTTCCAGAGTTAAACCCGTGTGTGGCTTCAGCAGTCTGCAGAGACTTCTCTGCAGAGTCCCAAAACAGGCGTTTTCAGCCCATTACCGGCATATGGAAGAAACAGCAGTAAGCACAGGGAAATATCTGCTTCTAAATCCAAAACGCAGCTATCTAACAGAACGGTTGTCAATGTGTGCACTCAAGTTCCAGAGTTAAACCCGTGTGTGGATTCAGCAGTCTGCAGAGACTTTCTCTGCAGAGTCCCAAAACAGGCGTTTTCAGCCCATTACCGGCATATGGAAGAAACAGCAGTAAGCACAGGGAAATATCTGCTTCTAAATCCAAAACGCAGCTATCTAACAGAACGGTTGTCAATGTGTGCACTCAACTTCCAGAGTTAAACCCGTGTGTGGATTCAGCAGTCTGCAGAGACTTTCTCTGCAGAGTCCCAAAACAGGCGTTTTCAGCCCATTACCGGCATATGGAAGAAACAGCAGTAAGCACAGGGAAATATCTGCTTCTAAATCCAAATCGCAGCTATCTAACAGAACGGTTGTCAATGTGTGCACTCAACTTCCAGAGTTAAACCCGTGTGTGGATTCAGCAGTCTGCAGAGACTTTCTCTGCAGAGTCCCAAAACAGGCGTTTTCAGCCCATTACCGGCATATGGAAGAAACAGCAGTAAGCACAGGGAAATATCTGCTTCTAAATCCAAAACGCAGCTATCTAACAGAACGGTTGTCAATGTGTGCACTCAACTTCCAGAGTTAAACCCGTGTGTGGATTCAGCAGTCTGCAGAGACTTTCTCTGCAGAGTCCCAAGACAGGCGTTTTCAGCCCATTACCGGCATATGGAAGAAACAGCAGTAAGCACAGGGAAATATCTGCTTCTAAATCCAAAACGCAGCTATCTAACAGAACGGTTGTCAATGTGTGCACTCAACTTCCAGAGTTAAACCCGTGTGTGGATTCAGCAGTCTGCAGAGACTTTCTCTGCAGAGTCCCAAAACAGGCGTTTTCAGCCCATTACCGGCATATGGAAGAAACAGCAGTAAGCACAGGGAAATATCTGCTTCTAAATCCAAAACGCAGCTATCTAACAGAACGGTTGTCAATGTGTGCACTCAACTTCCAGAGTTAAACCCGTGTGTGGATTCAGCAGTCTGCAGAGACTTTCTCTGCAGAGTCCCAAGACAGGCGTTTTCAGCCCATTACCGGCATATGGAAGAAACAGCAGTAAGCACAGGGAAATATCTGCTTCTAAATCCAAAACGCAGCTATCTAACAGAACGGTTGTCAATGTGTGCACTCAACTTCCAGAGTTAAACCCGTGTGTGGATTCAGCAGTCTGCAGAGACTTTCTCTGCAGAGTCCCAAGACAGGCGTTTTCAGCCCATTACCGGCATATGGAAGAAACAGCAGTAAGCACAGGGAAATATCTGCTTCTAAATCCAAAACGCAGCTATCTAACAGAACGGTTGTCAATGTGTGCACTCAACTTCCAGAGTTAAACCCGTGTGTGGATTCAGCAGTCTGCAGAGACTTTCTCTGCAGAGTCCCAAAACAGGCGTTTTTAGCCCATTACCGGCATATGGAAGAAACAGCAGTAAGCACAGGGAAATATCTGCTTCTAAATCCAAAAGGCAGCTATCTAACAGAACGGTTGTCAGTGTACACTCAACTTCCAGAGTTAAACCCGTGTGTGGATTCAGCAGTCTGCAGAGACTTTCTCTGCAGAGTCCCAAAACAGGCGTTTTCAGCCCATTACCGGCATATGGAAGAACAGCAGTAAGCACAGGGAAATATCTGCTTCTAAATCCAAAACGCAGCTATCTAACAGAACGGTTGTCAATGTGTGCACTCAACTTCCAGAGTTAAACCCGTGTGTGGATTCAGCAGTCTGCAGAGACTTTCTCTGCAGAGTCCCAAGACAGGCGTTTTCAGCCCATTACCGGCATATGGAAGAAACAGCAGTAAGCACAGGGAAATATCTGCTTCTAAATCCAAAACGCAGCTATCTAACAGAACGGTTGTCAATGTGTGCACTCAACTTCCAGAGTTAAACCCGTGTGTGGATTCAGCAGTCTGCAGAGACTTTCTCTGCAGAGTCCCAAAACAGGCGTTTTCAGCCCTTTACCGGCATATGGAAGAAACAGCAGTAAGCACAGGGAAATATCTGCTTCTAAATCCAAAACGCAGCTATCTAACAGAACGGTTGTCAATGTGTGCACTCAACTTCCAGAGTTAAACCCGTGTGTGGATTCAGCAGTCTGCAGAGACTTTCTCTGCAGAGTCCCAAAACAGGCGTTTTCAGCCCATTACCGGCATATGGAAGAAACAGCAGTAAGCACAGGGAAATATCTGCTTCTAAATCCAAAACGCAGCTATCTAACAGAACGGTTGTCAATGTGTGCACTCAAGTTCCAGAGTTAAACCCGTGTGTGTATTCAGCAGTCTGCAGAGACTTTCTCTGCAGAGTCCCAAAACAGGCGTTTTCAGCCCATTACCGGCATATGGAAGAAACAGCAGTAAGCACAGGGAAATATCTGCTTCTAAATCCAAAACGCAGCTATCTAACAGAACGGTTGTCAATGTGTGCACTCAACTTCCAGAGTTAAACCGGTGTGTGGATTCAGCAGTCTGCAGAGACTTTCTCTGCAGAGTCCCAAGACAGGCGTTTTCAGCCCATTACCGGCATATGGAAGAAACAGCAGTAAGCACAGGGAAATATCTGCTTCTAAATCCAAAACGCAGCTATCTAACAGAACGGTTGTCAATGTGTGCACTCAACTTCCAGAGTTAAACCCGTGTGTGGATTCAGCAGTCTGCAGAGACTTTCTCTGCAGAGTCCCAAAACAGGCGTTTTCAGCCCATTACCGGCATATGGAAGAAACAGCAGTAAGCACAGGGAAATATCTGCTTCTAAATCCAAAACGCAGCTATCTAACAGAACGGTTGTCAATGTGTGCACTCAACTTCCAGAGTTAAACCCGTGTGTGGATTCAGCAGTCTGCAAACACTTTCTCTGCAGAGTCCCAAAACAGGCGTTTTCAGCCCATTACCGGCATATGGAAGAAACAGCAGTAAGCACAGGGAAATATCTGCTTCTAAATCCAAAACGCAGCTATCTAACAGAACGGTTGTCAATGTGTGCACTCAACTTCCAGAGTTAAACCCGTGTGTGGATTCAGCAGTCTGCAGAGACTTTCTCTGCAGAGTCCCAAAACAGGCGTTTTCAGCCCATTACCGGCATATGGAAGAAACAGCAGTAAGCACAGGGAAATATCTGCTTCTAAATCCAAAACGCAGCTATCTAACAGAACGGTTGTCAATGTGTGCACTCAACTTCCAGAGTTAAACCCGTGTGTGGATTCAGCAGTCTGCAAACACTTTCTCTGCAGAGTCCCAAAACAGGCGTTTTCAGCCCATTACCGGCATATGGAAGAAACAGCAGTAAGCACAGGGAAATATCTGCTTCTAAATCCAAAACGCAGCTATCTAACAGAACGGTTGTCAATGTGTGCACTCAACTTCCAGAGTTAAACCCGTGTGTGGATTCAGCAGTCTGCAGAGACTTTCTCTGCAGAGTCCCAAAACAGGCGTTTTCAGCCCATTACCGGCATATGGAAGAAACAGCAGTAAGCACAGGGAAATATCTGCTTCTAAATCCAAAACGCAGCTATCTAACAGAACGGTTGTCAATGTGTGCACTCAACTTCCAGAGTTAAACCCGTGTGTGGATTCAGCAGTCTGCAGAGACTTTCTCTGCAGAGTCCCAAAACAGGCGTTTTCAGCCCATTACCAGCATATGGAAGAAACAGCAGTAAGCACAGGGAAATATCTGCTTCTAAATCCAAAACGCAGCTATCTAACAGAACGGTTGTCAATGTGTGCACTCAACTTCCAGAGTTAAACCCGTGTGTGGATTCAGCAGTCTGCAGAGACTTTCTCTGCAGAGTCCCAAAACAGGCGTTTTCAGCCCATTACCGGCATATGGAAGAAACAGCAGTAAGCACAGGGAAATATCTGCTTCTAAATCCAAAACGCAGCGATCTAACAGAACGGTTGTCAATGTGTGCACTCATCATCCAGAGTTAAACCCGTGTGTGGATTCAGCAGTCTGCAGAGACTTTCTCTGCAGAGTCCCAAAACAGGCGTTTTCAGCCAATTACCGGCATATGGAAGAAACAGCAGTAAGCACAGGGAAATAACTGCTTCTAAATCCAAAACGCAGCTATCTAACAGAACGGTTGTCAATGTGTGCACTCAACTTCCAGAGTTAAACCCGTGTGTGGATTCAGCAGTCTGCAGAGACTTTCTCTGCAGAGTCCCAAAACAGGCGTTTTCAGCCCATTACCGGCATATGGAAGAAACAGCAGTAAGCACAGGGAAATATCTGCTTCTAAATCCAAAACGCAGCTATCTAACAGAACGGTTGTCAATGTGTGCACTCAACTTCCAGAGTTAAACCCGTGTGTGGATTCAGCAGTCTGCAGAGACTTTCTCTGCAGAGTCCCAAGACAGGCGTTTTCAGCCCATTACCGGCATATGGAAGAAACAGCAGTAAGCACAGGGAAATATCTGCTTCTAAATCCAAAACGCAGCTATCTAACAGAACGGTTGTCAATGTGTGCACTCAACTTCCAGAGTTAAACCCGTGTGTGGATTCAGCAGTCTGCAGAGACTTTCTCTGCAGAGTCCCAAGACAGGCGTTTTCAGCCCATTACCGGCATATGGAAGAAACAGCAGTAAGCACAGGGAAATATCTGCTTCTAAATCCAAAACGCAGCTATCTAACAGAACGGTTGTCAATGTGTGCACTCAACTTCCAGAGTTAAACCCGTGTGTGGATTCAGCAGTCTGCAGAGACTTTCTCTGCAGAGTCCCAAAACAGGCGTTTTCAGCCCATTACCGGCATATGGAAGAAACAGCAGTAAGCACAGGGAAATATCTGCTTCTAAATCCAAAACGCAGCTATCTAACAGAACGGTTGTCAATGTGTGCACTCAACTTCCAGAGTTAAACCCGTGTGTGGATTCAGCAGTCTGCAGAGACTTTCTCTGCAGAGTCCCAAGACAGGCGTTTTCAGCCCATTACCGGCATATGGAAGAAACAGCAGTAAGCACAGGGAAATATCTGCTTCTAAATCCAAAACGCAGCTATCTAACAGAACGGTTGTCAATGTGTGCACTCAACTTCCAGAGTTAAACCCGTGTGTGGATTCAGCAGTCTGCAGAGACTTTCTCTGCAGAGTCCCAAAACAGGCGTTTTCAGCCCATTACCGGCATATGGAAGAAACAGCAGTAAGCACAGGGAAATATCTGCTTCTAAATCCAAAACGCAGCTATCTAACAGAACGGTTGTCAATGTGTGCACTCAACTTCCAGAGTTAAACCCGTGTGTGGATTCAGCAGTCTGCAGAGACTTTCTCTGCAGAGTCCCAAAACAGGCGTTTTCAGCCCATTACCAGCATATGGAAGAAACAGCAGTAAGCACAGGGAAATATCTGCTTCTAAATCCAAAACGCAGCTATCTAACAGAACGGTTGTCAATGTGTGCACTCAACTTCCAGAGTTAAACCCGTGTGTGGATTCAGCAGTCTGCAGAGACTTTCTCTGCAGAGTCCCAAAACAGGCGTTTTCAGCCCATTACCGGCATATGGAAGAAACAGCAGTAAGCACAGGGAAATATCTGCTTCTAAATCCAAAACGCAGCGATCTAACAGAACGGTTGTCAATGTGTGCACTCATCATCCAGAGTTAAACCCGTGTGTGGATTCAGCAGTCTGCAGAGACTTTCTCTGCAGAGTCCCAAAACAGGCGTTTTCAGCCAATTACCGGCATATGGAAGAAACAGCAGTAAGCACAGGGAAATAACTGCTTCTAAATCCAAAACGCAGCTATCTAACAGAACGGTTGTCAATGTGTGCACTCAACTTCCAGAGTTAAACCCGTGTGTGGATTCAGCAGTCTGCAGAGACTTTCTCTGCAGAGTCCCAAAACAGGCGTTTTCAGCCCATTACCGGCATATGGAAGAAACAGCAGTAAGCACAGGGAAATATCTGCTTCTAAATCCAAAACGCAGCTATCTAACAGAACGGTTGTCAATGTGTGCACTCAACTTCCAGAGTTAAACCCGTGTGTGGATTCAGCAGTCTGCAGAGACTTTCTCTGCAGAGTCCCAAGACAGGCGTTTTCAGCCCATTACCGGCATATGGAAGAAACAGCAGTAAGCACAGGGAAATATCTGCTTCTAAATCCAAAACGCAGCTATCTAACAGAACGGTTGTCAATGTGTGCACTCAACTTCCAGAGTTAAACCCGTGTGTGGATTCAGCAGTCTGCAGAGACTTTCTTTTTTTTTTTTTTTTTTTTTTTTTTTTTTTTTTTTTTTTTTTTTTTTTTTTTTTTTGAGACGGAGTCTCGCTCTTGTTACCCAGGCTGGAGTGCAATGGCGCGATCTCGGCTCACCGCAACCTCCGCCTCCTGGGTTCAGGCAATTCTCCTGCCTCAGCCTCCTGAGTAGCTGGGACTACAGGCACGCGCCACCGTGCCCAGCTAATTTTTTTGTATTAATAGAGACGGGGTTTCACCATGTTGACCAGGATGGTCTCGATCTCTCGACCTCGTGATCCACCCGCCTTGGCCTCCCAAAGTGCTGGGATTACAGGCTTGAGCCACCACGCCCGGCTCTGCAGAGACTTTCTCTGCAGAGTCCCAAGACAGGCGTTTTCAGCCCATTACCGGCATATGGAAGAAACAGCAGTAAGCACAGGGAAATATCTGCTTCTAAATCCAAAACGCAGCTATCTAACAGAACGGTTGTCAATGTGTGCACTCAACTTCCAGAGTTAAACCCGTGTGTGGATTCAGCAGTCTGCAGAGACTTTCTCTGCAGAGTCCCAAAACAGGCGTTTTTAGCCCATTACCGGCATATGGAAGAAACAGCAGTAAGCACAGGGAAATATCTGCTTCTAAATCCAAAAGGCAGCTATCTAACAGAACGGTTGTCAATGTGTACACTCAACTTCCAGAGTTAAACCCGTGTGTGGATTCAGCAGTCTGCAGAGACTTTCTCTGCAGAGTCCCAAAACAGGCGTTTTCAGCCCATTACCGGCATATGGAAGAAACAGCAGTAAGCACAGGGAAATATCTGCTTCTAAATCCAAAACGCAGCTATCTAACAGAACGGTTGTCAATGTGTGCACTCAACTTCCAGAGTTAAACCCGTGTGTGGATTCAGCAGTCTGCAGAGACTTTCTCTGCAGAGTCCCAAGACAGGCGTTTTCAGCCCATTACCGGCATATGGAAGAAACAGCAGTAAGCACAGGGAAATATCTGCTTCTAAATCCAAAACGCAGCTATCTAACAGAACGGTTGTCAATGTGTGCACTCAACTTCCAGAGTTAAACCCGTGTGTGGATTCAGCAGTCTGCAGAGACTTTCTCTGCAGAGTCCCAAAACAGGCGTTTTCAGCCCTTTACCGGCATATGGAAGAAACAGCAGTAAGCACAGGGAAATATCTGCTTCTAAATCCAAAACGCAGCTATCTAACAGAACGGTTGTCAATGTGTGCACTCAACTTCCAGAGTTAAACCCGTGTGTGGATTCAGCAGTCTGCAGAGACTTTCTCTGCAGAGTCCCAAAACAGGCGTTTTCAGCCCATTACCGGCATATGGAAGAAACAGCAGTAAGCACAGGGAAATATCTGCTTCTAAATCCAAAACGCAGCTATCTAACAGAACGGTTGTCAATGTGTGCACTCAAGTTCCAGAGTTAAACCCGTGTGTGTATTCAGCAGTCTGCAGAGACTTTCTCTGCAGAGTCCCAAAACAGGCGTTTTCAGCCCATTACCGGCATATGGAAGAAACAGCAGTAAGCACAGGGAAATATCTGCTTCTAAATCCAAAACGCAGCTATCTAACAGAACGGTTGTCAATGTGTGCACTCAACTTCCAGAGTTAAACCGGTGTGTGGATTCAGCAGTCTGCAGAGACTTTCTCTGCAGAGTCCCAAGACAGGCGTTTTCAGCCCATTACCGGCATATGGAAGAAACAGCAGTAAGCACAGGGAAATATCTGCTTCTAAATCCAAAACGCAGCTATCTAACAGAACGGTTGTCAATGTGTGCACTCAACTTCCAGAGTTAAACCCGTGTGTGGATTCAGCAGTCTGCAGAGACTTTCTCTGCAGAGTCCCAAAACAGGCGTTTTCAGCCCATTACCGGCATATGGAAGAAACAGCAGTAAGCACAGGGAAATATCTGCTTCTAAATCCAAAACGCAGCTATCTAACAGAACGGTTGTCAATGTGTGCACTCAACTTCCAGAGTTAAACCCGTGTGTGGATTCAGCAGTCTGCAAACACTTTCTCTGCAGAGTCCCAAAACAGGCGTTTTCAGCCCATTACCGGCATATGGAAGAAACAGCAGTAAGCACAGGGAAATATCTGCTTCTAAATCCAAAACGCAGCTATCTAACAGAACGGTTGTCAATGTGTGCACTCAACTTCCAGAGTTAAACCCGTGTGTGGATTCAGCAGTCTGCAGAGACTTTCTCTGCAGAGTCCCAAAACAGGCGTTTTCAGCCCATTACCGGCATATGGAAGAAACAGCAGTAAGCACAGGGAAATATCTGCTTCTAAATCCAAAACGCAGCTATCTAACAGAACGGTTGTCAATGTGTGCACTCAACTTCCAGAGTTAAACCCGTGTGTGGATTCAGCAGTCTGCAAACACTTTCTCTGCAGAGTCCCAAAACAGGCGTTTTCAGCCCATTACCGGCATATGGAAGAAACAGCAGTAAGCACAGGGAAATATCTGCTTCTAAATCCAAAACGCAGCTATCTAACAGAACGGTTGTCAATGTGTGCACTCAACTTCCAGAGTTAAACCCGTGTGTGGATTCAGCAGTCTGCAGAGACTTTCTCTGCAGAGTCCCAAAACAGGCGTTTTCAGCCCATTACCGGCATATGGAAGAAACAGCAGTAAGCACAGGGAAATATCTGCTTCTAAATCCAAAACGCAGCTATCTAACAGAACGGTTGTCAATGTGTGCACTCAACTTCCAGAGTTAAACCCGTGTGTGGATTCAGCAGTCTGCAGAGACTTTCTCTGCAGAGTCCCAAAACAGGCGTTTTCAGCCCATTACCAGCATATGGAAGAAACAGCAGTAAGCACAGGGAAATATCTGCTTCTAAATCCAAAACGCAGCTATCTAACAGAACGGTTGTCAATGTGTGCACTCAACTTCCACAGTTAAACCCGTGTGTGGATTCAGCAGTCTGCAGAGACTTTCTCTGCAGAGTCCCAAAACAGGCGTTTTCAGCCCATTACCGGCATATGGAAGAAACAGCAGTAAGCACAGGGAAATATCTGCTTCTAAATCCAAAACGCAGCGATCTAACAGAACGGTTGTCAATGTGTGCACTCATCATCCAGAGTTAAACCCGTGTGTGGATTCAGCAGTCTGCAGAGACTTTCTCTGCAGAGTCCCAAAACAGGCGTTTTCAGCCAATTACCGGCATATGGAAGAAACAGCAGTAAGCACAGGGAAATAACTGCTTCTAAATCCAAAACGCAGCTATCTAACAGAACGGTTGTCAATGTGTGCACTCAACATCCAGAGTTAAACCCGTGTGTGGATTCAGCAGTCTGCAGAGACTTTCTCTGCAGAGTCCCAAAACAGGCGTTTTCAGCCCATTACCGGCATATGGAAGAAACAGCAGTAAGCACAAGGAAATATCTGCTTCTAAATCCAAAACGCAGCTATCTAACAGAACGGTTGTCAATGTGGGCACTCAACTTGCAGAGATAAACCCGTGTGTGGATTCAGCAGTCTGCAGAGACTTTCTCTGCAGAGTCCCAAAACAGGCGTTTTCAGCCCATTACCGGCATATGGAAGAAACAGCAGTAAGCACAGGGAAATATCTGCTTCTAAATCCAAAACGCAGCTATCTAACAGAACGGTTGTCAATGTGTGCACTCAACTTCCAGAGTTAAACCCGTGTGTGGATTCAGCAGTCTGCAGAGACTTTCTCTGCAGAGTCCCAAAACAGGCGTTTTCAGCCCATTACCGGCATATGGAAGAAACAGCAGTAAGCACAGGGAAATATCTGCTTCTAAATCCAAAACGCAGCTATCTAACAGAACGGTTGTCAATGTGTGCACTCAACTTCCAGAGTTAAACCCGTGTGTGGATTCAGCAGTCTGCAGAGACTTTCTCTGCAGAGTCCCAAGACAGGCGTTTTCAGCCCATTACCGGCATATGGAAGAAACAGCAGTAAGCACAGGGAAATATCTGCTTCTAAATCCAAAACGCAGCTATCTAACAGAACGGTTGTCAATGTGTGCACTCAACTTCCAGAGTTAAACCCGTGTGTGGATTCAGCAGTCTGCAGAGACTTTCTCTGCAGAGTCCCAAAACAGGCGTTTTCAGCCCATTACCGGCATATGGAAGAAACAGCAGTAAGCACAGGGAAATATCTGCTTCTAAATCCAAAACGCAGCTATCTAACAGAACGGTTGTCAATGTGTGCACTCAACTTCCAGAGTTAAACCGGTGTGTGGATTCAGCAGTCTGCAGAGACTTTCTCTGCAGAGTCCCAAGACAGGCGTTTTCAGCCCATTACCGGCATATGGAAGAAACAGCAGTAAGCACAGGGAAATATCTGCTTCTAAATCCAAAACGCAGCTATCTAACAGAACGGTTGTCAATGTGTGCACTCAACTTCCAGAGTTAAACCCGTGTGTGGATTCAGCAGTCTGCAGAGACTTTCTCTGCAGAGTCCCAAAACAGGCGTTTTCAGCCCATTACCGGCATATGGAAGAAACAGCAGTAAGCACAGGGAAATATCTGCTTCTAAATCCAAAACGCAGCTATCTAACAGAACGGTTGTCAATGTGTGCACTCAACTTCCAGAGTTAAACCCGTGTGTGGATTCAGCAGTCTGCAAACACTTTCTCTGCAGAGTCCCAAAACAGGCGTTTTCAGCCCATTACCGGCATATGGAAGAAACAGCAGTAAGCACAGGGAAATATCTGCTTCTAAATCCAAAACGCAGCTATCTAACAGAACGGTTGTCAATGTGTGCACTCAACTTCCAGAGTTAAACCCGTGTGTGGATTCAGCAGTCTGCAGAGACTTTCTCTGCAGAGTCCCAAAACAGGCGTTTTCAGCCCGTTACCGGCATATGGAAGAAACAGCAGTAAGCACAGGGAAATATCTGCTTCTAAATCCAAAACGCAGCTATCTAACAGAACGGTTGTCAATGTGTGCACTCAACTTCCAGAGTTAAACCCGTGTGTGGATTCAGCAGTCTGCAAACACTTTCTCTGCAGAGTCCCAAAACAGGCGTTTTCAGCCCATTACCGGCATATGGAAGAAACAGCAGTAAGCACAGGGAAATATCTGCTTCTAAATCCAAAACGCAGCTATCTAACAGAACGGTTGTCAATGTGTGCACTCAACTTCCAGAGTTAAACCCGTGTGTGGATTCAGCAGTCTGCAGAGACTTTCTCTGCAGAGTCCCAAAACAGGCGTTTTCAGCCCATTACCGGCATATGGAAGAAACAGCAGTAAGCACAGGGAAATATCTGCTTCTAAATCCAAAACGCAGCTATCTAACAGAACGGTTGTCAATGTGTGCACTCAACTTCCAGAGTTAAACCCGTGTGTGGATTCAGCAGTCTGCAGAGACTTTCTCTGCAGAGTCCCAAAACAGGCGTTTTCAGCCCATTACCGGCATATGGAAGAAACAGCAGTAAGCACAGGGAAATATCTGCTTCTAAATCCAAAACGCAGCTATCTAACAGAACGGTTGTCAATGTGTGCACTCAACTTCCAGAGTTAAACCCGTGTGTGGATTCAGCAGTCTGCAGACACTTTCTCTGCAGAGTCCCAAAACAGGCGTTTTCAGCCCATTACCGGCATATGGAAGAAACAGCAGTAAGCACAGGGAAATATCTGCTTCTAAATCCAAAACGCAGCTATCTAACAGAACGGTTGTCAATGTGTGCACTCAACTTCCAGAGTTAAACCCGTGTGTGGATTCAGCAGTCTGCAGAGACTTTCTCTGCAGAGTCCCAAAACAGGCGTTTTCAGCCCATTACCGGCATATGGAAGAAACAGCAGTAAGCACAGGGAAATATCTGCTTCTAAATCCAAAACGCAGCTATCTAACAGAACGGTTGTCAATGTGTGCACTCAACTTCCAGAGTTAAACCCGTGTGTGGATTCAGCAGTCTGCAGAGACTTTCTCTGCAGAGTCCCAAGACAGGCGTTTTCAGCCCATTACCGGCATATGGAAGAAACAGCAGTAAGCACAGGGAAATATCTGCTTCTAAATCCAAAACGCAGCTATCTAACAGAACGGTTGTCAATGTGTGCACTCAACTTCCAGAGTTAAACCCGTGTGTGGATTCAGCAGTCTGCAGAGACTTTCTCTGCAGAGTCCCAAGACAGGCGTTTTCAGCCCATTACCGGCATATGGAAGAAACAGCAGTAAGCACAGGGAAATATCTGCTTCTAAATCCAAAACGCAGCTATCTAACAGAACGGTTGTCAATGTGTGCACTCAACTTCCAGAGTTAAACCCGTGTGTGGATTCAGCAGTCTGCAGAGACTTTCTCTGCAGAGTCCCAAAACAGGCGTTTTTAGCCCATTACCGGCATATGGAAGAAACAGCAGTAAGCACAGGGAAATATCTGCTTCTAAATCCAAAAGGCAGCTATCTAACAGAACGGTTGTCAATGTGTACACTCAACTTCCAGAGTTAAACCCGTGTGTGGATTCAGCAGTCTGCAGAGACTTTCTCTGCAGAGTCCCAAAACAGGCGTTTTCAGCCCATTACCGGCATATGGAAGAAACAGCAGTAAGCACAGGGAAATATCTGCTTCTAAATCCAAAACGCAGCTATCTAACAGAACGGTTGTCAATGTGTGCACTCAACTTCCAGAGTTAAACCCGTGTGTGGATTCAGCAGTCTGCAGAGACTTTCTCTGCAGAGTCCCAAGACAGGCGTTTTCAGCCCATTACCGGCATATGGAAGAAACAGCAGTAAGCACAGGGAAATATCTGCTTCTAAATCCAAAACGCAGCTATCTAACAGAACGGTTGTCAATGTGTGCACTCAACTTCCAGAGTTAAACCCGTGTGTGGATTCAGCAGTCTGCAGAGACTTTCTCTGCAGAGTCCCAAAACAGGCGTTTTCAGCCCTTTACCGGCATATGGAAGAAACAGCAGTAAGCACAGGGAAATATCTGCTTCTAAATCCAAAACGCAGCTATCTAACAGAACGGTTGTCAATGTGTGCACTCAACTTCCAGAGTTAAACCCGTGTGTGGATTCAGCAGTCTGCAGAGACTTTCTCTGCAGAGTCCCAAAACAGGCGTTTTCAGCCCATTACCGGCATATGGAAGAAACAGCAGTAAGCACAGGGAAATATCTGCTTCTAAATCCAAAACGCAGCTATCTAACAGAACGGTTGTCAATGTGTGCACTCAACTTCCAGAGTTAAACCCGTGTGTATATTCAGCAGTCTGCAGAGACTTTCTCTGCAGAGTCCCAAAACAGGCGTTTTCAGCCCATTACCGGCATATGGAAGAAACAGCAGTAAGCACAGGGAAATATCTGCTTCTAAATCCAAAACGCAGCTATCTAACAGAACGGTTGTCAATGTGTGCACTCAACTTCCAGAGTTAAACCGGTGTGTGGATTCAGCAGTCTGCAGAGACTTTCTCTGCAGAGTCCCAAGACAGGCGTTTTCAGCCCATTACCGGCATATGGAAGAAACAGCAGTAAGCACAGGGAAATATCTGCTTCTAAATCCAAAACGCAGCTATCTAACAGAACGGTTGTCAATGTGTGCACTCAACTTCCAGAGTTAAACCCGTGTGTGGATTCAGCAGTCTGCAGAGACTTTCTCTGCAGAGTCCCAAAACAGGCGTTTTCAGCCCATTACCGGCATATGGAAGAAACAGCAGTAAGCACAGGGAAATATCTGCTTCTAAATCCAAAACGCAGCTATCTAACAGAACGGTTGTCAATGTGTGCACTCAACTTCCAGAGTTAAACCCGTGTGTGGATTCAGCAGTCTGCAAACACTTTCTCTGCAGAGTCCCAAAACAGGCGTTTTCAGCCCATTACCGGCATATGGAAGAAACAGCAGTAAGCACAGGGAAATATCTGCTTCTAAATCCAAAACGCAGCTATCTAACAGAACGGTTGTCAATGTGTGCACTCAACATCCAGAGTTAAACCCGTGTGTGGATTCAGCAGTCTGCAGAGACTTTCTCTGCAGAGTCCCAAAACAGGCGTTTTCAGCCCATTACCGGCATATGGAAGAAACAGCAGTAAGCACAGGGAAATATCTGCTTCTAAATCCAAAACGCAGCTATCTAACAGAACGGTTGTCAATGTGTGCACTCAACTTCCAGAGTTAAACCCGTGTGTGGATTCAGCAGTCTGCAAACACTTTCTCTGCAGAGTCCCAAAACAGGCGTTTTCAGCCCATTACCGGCATATGGAAGAAACAGCAGTAAGCACAGGGAAATATCTGCTTCTAAATCCAAAACGCAGCTATCTAACAGAACGGTTGTCAATGTGTGCACTCAACTTCCAGAGTTAAACCCGTGTGTGGATTCAGCAGTCTGCAGAGACTTTCTCTGCAGAGTCCCAAAACAGGCGTTTTCAGCCCATTACCGGCATATGGAAGAAACAGCAGTAAGCACAGGGAAATATCTGCTTCTAAATCCAAAACGCAGCTATCTAACAGAACGGTTGTCAATGTGTGCACTCAACTTCCAGAGTTAAACCCGTGTGTGGATTCAGCAGTCTGCAGAGACTTTCTCTGCAGAGTCCCAAAACAGGCGTTTTCAGCCCATTACCGGCATATGGAAGAAACAGCAGTAAGCACAGGGAAATATCTGCTTCTAAATCCAAAACGCAGCTATCTAACAGAACGGTTGTCAATGTGTGCACTCAACTTCCAGAGTTAAACCCGTGTGTGGATTCAGCAGTCTGCAGAGACTTTCTCTGCAGAGTCCCAAAACAGGCGTTTTCAGCCCATTACCGGCATATGGAAGAAACAGCAGTAAGCACAGGGAAATATCTGCTTCTAAATCCAAAACGCAGCGATCTAACAGAACGGTTGTCAATGTGTGCACTCATCATCCAGAGTTAAACCCGTGTGTGGATTCAGCAGTCTGCAGAGACTTTCTCTGCAGAGTCCCAAAACAGGCGTTTTCAGCCAATTACCGGCATATGGAAGAAACAGCAGTAAGCACAGGGAAATAACTGCTTCTAAATCCAAAACGCAGCTATCTAACAGAACGGTTGTCAATGTGTGCACTCAACATCCAGAGTTAAACCCGTGTGTGGATTCAGCAGTCTGCAGAGACTTTCTCTGCAGAGTCCCAAAACAGGCGTTTTCAGCCCATTACCGGCATATGGAAGAAACAGCAGTAAGCACAAGGAAATATCTGCTTCTAAATCCAAAACGCAGCTATCTAACAGAACGGTTGTCAATGTGTGCACTCAACTTGCAGAGATAAACCCGTGTGTGGATTCAGCAGTCTGCAGAGACTTTCTCTGCAGAGTCCCAAAACAGGCGTTTTCAGCCCATTACCGGCATATGGAAGAAACAGCAGTAAGCACAGGGAAATATCTGCTTCTAAATCCAAAACGCAGCTATCTAACAGAACGGTTGTCAATGTGTGCACTCAACTTCCAGAGTTAAACCCGTGTGTGGATTCAGCAGTCTGCAGAGACTTTCTCTGCAGAGTCCCAAAACAGGCGTTTTCAGCCCATTACCGGCATATGGAAGAAACAGCAGTAAGCACAGGGAAATATCTGCTTCTAAATCCAAAACGCAGCTATCTAACAGAACGGTTGTCAATGTGTGCACTCAACTTCCAGAGTTAAACCCGTGTGTGGATTCAGCAGTCTGCAGAGACTTTCTCTGCAGAGTCCCAAGACAGGCGTTTTCAGCCCATTACCGGCATATGGAAGAAACAGCAGTAAGCACAGGGAAATATCTGCTTCTAAATCCAAAACGCAGCTATCTAACAGAACGGTTGTCAATGTGTGCACTCAACTTCCAGAGTTAAACCCGTGTGTGGATTCAGCAGTCTGCAGAGACTTTCTCTGCAGAGTCCCAAAACAGGCGTTTTCAGCCCATTACCGGTATATGGAAGAAACAGCAGTAAGCACAGGGAAATATCTGCTTCTAAATCCAAAACGCAGCTATCTAACAGAACGGTTGTCAATGTGTGCACTCAACTTCCAGAGTTAAACCGGTGTGTGGATTCAGCAGTCTGCAGAGACTTTCTCTGCAGAGTCCCAAGACAGGCGTTTTCAGCCCATTACCGGCATATGGAAGAAACAGCAGTAAGCACAGGGAAATATCTGCTTCTAAATCCAAAACGCAGCTATCTAACAGAACGGTTGTCAATGTGTGCACTCAACTTCCAGAGTTAAACCCGTGTGTGGATTCAGCAGTCTGCAGAGACTTTCTCTGCAGAGTCCCAAAACAGGCGTTTTCAGCCCATTACCGGCATATGGAAGAAACAGCAGTAAGCACAGGGAAATATCTGCTTCTAAATCCAAAACGCAGCTATCTAACAGAACGGTTGTCAATGTGTGCACTCAACTTCCAGAGTTAAACCCGTGTGTGGATTCAGCAGTCTGCAAACACTTTCTCTGCAGAGTCCCAAAACAGGCGTTTTCAGCCCATTACCGGCATATGGAAGAAACAGCAGTAAGCACAAGGAAATATCTGCTTCTAAATCCAAAACGCAGCTATCTAACAGAACGGTTGTCAATGTGTGCACTCAACTTCCAGAGTTAAACCCGTGTGTGGATTCAGCAGTCTGCAGAGACTTTCTCTGCAGAGTCCCAAAACAGGCGTTTTCAGCCCATTACCGGCATATGGAAGAAACAGCAGTAAGCACAGGGAAATATCTGCTTCTAAATCCAAAACGCAGCTATCTAACAGAACGGTTGTCAATGTGTGCACTCAACTTCCAGAGTTAAACCCGTGTGTGGATTCAGCAGTCTGCAAACACTTTCTCTGCAGAGTCCCAAAACAGGCGTTTTCAGCCCATTACCGGCATATGGAAGAAACAGCAGTAAGCACAGGGAAATATCTGCTTCTAAATCCAAAACGCAGCTATCTAACAGAACGGTTGTCAATGTGTGCACTCAACTTCCAGAGTTAAACCCGTGTGTGGATTCAGCAGTCTGCAGAGACTTTCTCTGCAGAGTCCCAAAACAGGCGTTTTCAGCCCATTACCGGCATATGGAAGAAACAGCAGTAAGCACAGGGAAATATCTGCTTCTAAATCCAAAACGCAGCTATCTAACAGAACGGTTGTCAATGTGTGCACTCAACTTCCAGAGTTAAACCCGTGTGTGGATTCAGCAGTCTGCAGAGACTTTCTCTGCAGAGTCCCAAAACAGGCGTTTTCAGCCCATTACCAGCATATGGAAGAAACAGCAGTAAGCACAGGGAAATATCTGCTTCTAAATCCAAAACGCAGCTATCTAACAGAACGGTTGTCAATGTGTGCACTCAACTTCCAGAGTTAAACCCGTGTGTGGATTCAGCAGTCTGCAAACACTTTCTCTGCAGAGTCCCAAAACAGGCGTTTTCAGCCCATTACCGGCATATGGAAGAAACAGCAGTAAGCACAGGGAAATATCTGCTTCTAAATCCAAAACGCAGCTATCTAACAGAACGGTTGTCAATGTGTGCACTCAACATCCAGAGTTAAACCCGTGTGTGGATTCAGCAGTCTGCAGAGACTTTCTCTGCAGAGTCCCAAAACAGGCGTTTTCAGCCCATTACCGGCATATGGAAGAAACAGCAGTAAGCACAAGGAAATATCTGCTTCTAAATCCAAAACGCAGCTATCTAACAGAACGGTTGTCAATGTGTGCACTCAACTTGCAGAGATAAACCCGTGTGTGGATTCAGCAGTCTGCAGAGACTTTCTCTGCAGAGTCCCAAAACAGGCGTTTTCAGCCCATTACCGGCATATGGAAGAAACAGCAGTAAGCACAGGGAAATATCTGCTTCTAAATCCAAAACGCAGCTATCTAACAGAACGGTTGTCAATGTGTGCACTCAACTTCCAGAGTTAAACCCGTGTGTGGATTCAGCAGTCTGCAGAGACTTTCTCTGCAGAGTCCCAAAACAGGCGTTTTCAGCCCATTACCGGCATATGGAAGAAACAGCAGTAAGCACAGGGAAATATCTGCTTCTAAATCCAAAACGCAGCTATCTAACAGAACGGTTGTCAATGTGTGCACTCAACTTCCAGAGTTAAACCCGTGTGTGGATTCAGCAGTCTGCAGAGACTTTCTCTGCAGAGTCCCAAGACAGGCGTTTTCAGCCCATTACCGGCATATGGAAGAAACAGCAGTAAGCACAGGGAAATATCTGCTTCTAAATCCAAAACGCAGCTATCTAACAGAACGGTTGTCAATGTGTGCACTCAACTTCCAGAGTTAAACCCGTGTGTGGATTCAGCAGTCTGCAGAGACTTTCTCTGCAGAGTCCCAAAACAGGCGTTTTCAGCCCATTACCGGTATATGGAAGAAACAGCAGTAAGCACAGGGAAATATCTGCTTCTAAATCCAAAACGCAGCTATCTAACAGAACGGTTGTCAATGTGTGCACTCAACTTCCAGAGGTAAACCCGTGTGTGGATTCAGCAGTCTGCAGAGACTTTCTCTGCAGAGTCCCAAGACAGGCGTTTTCAGCCCATTACCGGCATATGGAAGAAACAGCAGTAAGCACAGGGAAATATCTGCTTCTAAATCCAAAACGCAGCTATCTAACAGAACGGTTGTCAATGTGTGCACTCAACTTCCAGAGTTAAACCCGTGTGTGGATTCAGCAGTCTGCAGAGACTTTCTCTGCAGAGTCCCAAAACAGGCGTTTTCAGCCCATTACCGGCATATGGAAGAAACAGCAGTAAGCACAGGGAAATATCTGCTTCTAAATCCAAAACGCAGCTATCTAACAGAACGGTTGTCAATGTGTGCACTCAACTTCCAGAGTTAAACCCGTGTGTGGATTCAGCAGTCTGCAAACACTTTCTCTGCAGAGTCCCAAAACAGGCGTTTTCAGCCCATTACCGGCATATGGAAGAAACAGCAGTAAGCACAAGGAAATATCTGCTTCTAAATCCAAAACGCAGCTATCTAACAGAACGGTTGTCAATGTGTGCACTCAACTTCCAGAGTTAAACCCGTGTGTGGATTCAGCAGTCTGCAGAGACTTTCTCTGCAGAGTCCCAAAACAGGCGTTTTCAGCCCATTACCGGCATATGGAAGAAACAGCAGTAAGCACAGGGAAATATCTGCTTCTAAATCCAAAACGCAGCTATCTAACAGAACGGTTGTCAATGTGTGCACTCAACTTCCAGAGTTAAACCCGTGTGTGGATTCAGCAGTCTGCAGAGACTTTCTCTGCAGAGTCCCAAAACAGGCGTTTTCAGCCCATTACCGGCATATGGAAGAAACAGCAGTAAGCACAGGGAAATATCTGCTTCTAAATCCAAAACGCAGCTATCTAACAGAACGGTTGTCAATGTGTGCACTCAACTTCCAGAGTTAAACCCGTGTGTGGATTCAGCAGTCTGCAGAGACTTTCTCTGCAGAGTCCCAAAACAGGCGTTTTCAGCCCATTACCGGCATATGGAAGAAACAGCAGTAAGCACAGGGAAATATCTGCTTCTAAATCCAAAACGCAGCTATCTAACAGAACGGTTGTCAATGTGTGCACTCAACTTCCAGAGTTAAACCCGTGTGTGGATTCAGCAGTCTGCAGAGACTTTCTCTGCAGAGTCCCAAAACAGGCGTTTTCAGCCCATTACCAGCATATGGAAGAAACAGCAGTAAGCACAGGGAAATATCTGCTTCTAAATCCAAAACGCAGCTATCTAACAGAACGGTTGTCAATGTGTGCACTCAACTTCCAGAGTTAAACCCGTGTGTGGATTCAGCAGTCTGCAAACACTTTCTCTGCAGAGTCCCAAAACAGGCGTTTTCAGCCCATTACCGGCATATGGAAGAAACAGCAGTAAGCACAGGGAAATATCTGCTTCTAAATCCAAAACGCAGCTATCTAACAGAACGGTTGTCAATGTGTGCACTCAACTTCCAGAGTTAAACCCGTGTGTGGATTCAGCAGTCTGCAGAGACTTTCTCTGCAGAGTCCCAAAACAGGCGTTTTCAGCCCATTACCGGCATATGGAAGAAACAGCAGTAAGCACAGGGAAATATCTGCTTCTAAATCCAAAACGCAGCTATCTAACAGAACGGTTGTCAATGTGTGCACTCAACTTCCAGAGTTAAACCCGTGTGTGGATTCAGCAGTCTGCAAACACTTTCTCTGCAGAGTCCCAAAACAGGCGTTTTCAGCCCATTACCGGCATATGGAAGAAACAGCAGTAAGCACAGGGAAATATCTGCTTCTAAATCCAAAACGCAGCTATCTAACAGAACGGTTGTCAATGTGTGCACTCAACTTCCAGAGTTAAACCCGTGTGTGGATTCAGCAGTCTGCAGAGACTTTCTCTGCAGAGTCCCAAAACAGGCGTTTTCAGCCCATTACCGGCATATGGAAGAAACAGCAGTAAGCACAGGGAAATATCTGCTTCTAAATCCAAAACGCAGCTATCTAACAGAACGGTTGTCAATGTGTGCACTCAACTTCCAGAGTTAAACCCGTGTGTGGATTCAGCAGTCTGCAAACACTTTCTCTGCAGAGTCCCAAAACAGGCGTTTTCAGCCCATTACCAGCATATGGAAGAAACAGCAGTAAGCACAGGGAAATATCTGCTTCTAAATCCAAAACGCAGCTATCTAACAGAACGGTTGTCAATGTGTGCACTCAACTTCCAGAGTTAAACCCGTGTGTGGATTCAGCAGTCTGCAGAGACTTTCTCTGCAGAGTCCCAAAACAGGCGTTTTCAGCCCATTACCGGCATATGGAAGAAACAGCAGTAAGCACAGGGAAATATCTGCTTCTAAATCCAAAACGCAGCGATCTAACAGAACGGTTGTCAATGTGTGCACTCATCATCCAGAGTTAAACCCGTGTGTGGATTCAGCAGTCTGCAGAGACTTTCTCTGCAGAGTCCCAAGACAGGCGTTTTCAGCCCATTACCGGCATATGGAAGAAACAGCAGTAAGCACAGGGAAATAACTGCTTCTAAATCCAAAACGCAGCTATCTAACAGAACGGTTGTCAATGTGTGCACTCAACATCCAGAGTTAAACCCGTGTGTGGATTCAGCAGTCTGCAGAGACTTTCTCTGCAGAGTCCCAAAACAGGCGTTTTCAGGCCATTACCGGCATATGGAAGAAACAGCAGTAAGCACAAGGAAATATCTGCTTCTAAATCCAAAACGCAGCTATCTAACAGAACGGTTGTCAATGTGTGCACTCAACTTGCAGAGATAAACCCGTGTGTGGATTCAGCAGTCTGCAGAGACTTTCTCTGCAGAGTCCCAAAACAGGCGTTTTCAGCCCATTACCGGCATATGGAAGAAACAGCAGTAAGCACAGGGAAATATCTGCTTCTAAATCCAAAACGCAGCTATCTAACAGAACGGTTGTCAATGTGTGCACTCAACTTCCAGAGTTAAACCCGTGTGTGGATTCAGCAGTCTGCAGAGACTTTCTCTGCAGAGTCCCAAAACAGGCGTTTTCAGCCCATTACCGGCATATGGAAGAAACAGCAGTAAGCACAGGGAAATATCTGCTTCTAAATCCAAAACGCAGCTATCTAACAGAACGGTTGTCAATGTGTGCACTCAACTTCCAGAGTTAAACCCGTGTGTGGATTCAGCAGTCTGCAGAGACTTTCTCTGCAGAGTCCCAAGACAGGCGTTTTCAGCCCATTACCGGCATATGGAAGAAACAGCAGTAAGCACAGGGAAATATCTGCTTCTAAATCCAAAACGCAGCTATCTAACAGAACGGTTGTCAATGTGTGCACTCAACTTCCAGAGTTAAACCCGTGTGTGGATTCAGCAGTCTGCAGAGACTTTCTCTGCAGAGTCCCAAAACAGGCGTTTTCAGCCCATTACCGGCATATGGAAGAAACAGCAGTAAGCACAGGGAAATATCTGCTTCTAAATCCAAAACGCAGCTATCTAACAGAACGGTTGTCAATGTGTGCACTCAACTTCCAGAGTTAAACCCGTGTGTGGATTCAGCAGTCTGCAGAGACTTTCTCTGCAGAGTCCCAAGACAGGCGTTTTCAGCCCATTACCGGCATATGGAAGAAACAGCAGTAAGCACAGGGAAATATCTGCTTCTAAATCCAAAACGCAGCTATCTAACAGAACGGTTGTCAATGTGTGCACTCAACTTCCAGAGTTAAACCCGTGTGTGGATTCAGCAGTCTGCAGAGACTTTCTCTGCAGAGTCCCAAAACAGGCGTTTTCAGCCCATTACCGGCATATGGAAGAAACAGCAGTAAGCACAGGGAAATATCTGCTTCTAAATCCAAAACGCAGCTATCTAACAGAACGGTTGTCAATGTGTGCACTCAACTTCCAGAGTTAAACCCGTGTGTGGATTCAGCAGTCTGCAGAGACTTTCTCTGCAGAGTCCCAAGACAGGCGTTTTCAGCCCATTACCGGCATATGGAAGAAACAGCAGTAAGCACAGGGAAATATCTGCTTCTAAATCCAAAACGCAGCTATCTAACAGAACGGTTGTCAATGTGTGCACTCAACTTCCAGAGTTAAACCCGTGTGTGGATTCAGCAGTCTGCAGAGACTTTCTCTGCAGAGTCCCAAAACAGGCGTTTTCAGCCCATTACCAGCATATGGAAGAAACAGCAGTAAGCACAGGGAAATATCTGCTTCTAAATCCAAAACGCAGCTATCTAACAGAACGGTTGTCAATGTGTGCACTCAACTTCCAGAGTTAAACCCGTGTGTGGATTCAGCAGTCTGCAGAGACTTTCTCTGCAGAGTCCCAAAACAGGCGTTTTCAGCCCATTACCGGCATATGGAAGAAACAGCAGTAAGCACAGGGAAATATCTGCTTCTAAATCCAAAACGCAGCGATCTAACAGAACGGTTGTCAATGTGTGCACTCATCATCCAGAGTTAAACCCGTGTGTGGATTCAGCAGTCTGCAGAGACTTTCTCTGCAGAGTCCCAAGACAGGCGTTTTCAGCCCATTACCGGCATATGGAAGAAACAGCAGTAAGCACAGGGAAATAACTGCTTCTAAATCCAAAACGCAGCTATCTAACAGAACGGTTGTCAATGTGTGCACTCAACATCCAGAGTTAAACCCGTGTGTGGATTCAGCAGTCTGCAGAGACTTTCTCTGCAGAGTCCCAAAACAGGCGTTTTCAGCCCATTACCGGCATATGGAAGAAACAGCAGTAAGCACAAGGAAATATCTGCTTCTAAATCCAAAACGCAGCTATCTAACAGAACGGTTGTCAATGTGTGCACTCAACTTGCAGAGATAAACCAGTGTGTGGATTCAGCAGTCTGCAGAGACTTTCTCTGCAGAGTCCCAAAACAGGCGTTTTCAGCCCATTACCGGCATATGGAAGAAACAGCAGTAAGCACAGGGAAATATCTGCTTCTAAATCCAAAACGCAGCTATCTAACAGAACGGTTGTCAATGTGTGCACTCAACTTCCAGAGTTAAACCCGTGTGTGGATTCAGCAGTCTGCAGAGACTTTCTCTGCAGAGTCCCAAAGCAGGCGTTTTCAGCCCATTACCGGCATATGGAAGAAACAGCAGTAAGCACCGGGAAATATCTGCTTCTAAATCCAAAACGCAGCTATCTAACAGAACGGTTGTCAATGTGTGCACTCAACTTCCAGAGTTAAACCCGTGTGTGGATTCAGCAGTCTGCAGAGACTTTCTCTGCAGAGTCCCAAGACAGGCGTTTTCAGCCCATTACCGGCATATGGAAGAAACAGCAGTAAGCACAGGGAAATATCTGCTTCTAAATCCAAAACGCAGCTATCTAACAGAACGGTTGTCAATGTGTGCACTCAACTTCCAGAGTTAAACCCGTGTGTGGATTCAGCAGTCTGCAGAGACTTTCTCTGCAGAGTCCCAAAACAGGCGTTTTCAGCCCATTACCGGCATATGGAAGAAACAGCAGTAAGCACAGGGAAATATCTGCTTCTAAATCCAAAACGCAGCTATCTAACAGAACGGTTGTCAATGTGTGCACTCAACTTCCAGAGTTAAACCCGTGTGTGGATTCAGCAGTCTGCAGAGACTTTCTCTGCAGAGTCCCAAGACAGGCGTTTTCAGCCCATTACCGGCATATGGAAGAAACAGCAGTAAGCACAGGGAAATATCTGCTTCTAAATCCAAAACGCAGCTATCTAACAGAACGGTTGTCAATGTGTGCACTCAACTTCCAGAGTTAAACCCGTGTGTGGATTCAGCAGTCTGCAGAGACTTTCTCTGCAGAGTCCCAAAACAGGCGTTTTCAGCCCATTACCGGCATATGGAAGAAACAGCAGTAAGCACAAGGAAATATCTGCTTCTAAATCCAAAACGCAGCTATCTAACAGAACGGTTGTCAATGTGTGCACTCAACTTGCAGAGATAAACCCGTGTGTGGATTCAGCAGTCTGCAGAGACTTTCTCTGCAGAGTCCCAAAACAGGCGTTTTCAGCCCATTACCGGCATATGGAAGAAACAGCAGTAAGCACAGGGAAATATCTGCTTCTAAATCCAAAACGCAGCTATCTAACAGAACGGTTGTCAATGTGTGCACTCAACTTCCAGAGTTAAACCCGTGTGTGGATTCAGCAGTCTGCAGAGACTTTCTCTGCAGAGTCCCAAAACAGGCGTTTTCAGCCCATTACCGGCATATGGAAGAAACAGCAGTAAGCACAGGGAAATATCTGCTTCTAAATCCAAAACGCAGCTATCTAACAGAACGGTTGTCAATGTGTGCACTCAACTTCCAGAGTTAAACCCGTGTGTGGATTCAGCAGTCTGCAGAGACTTTCTCTGCAGAGTCCCAAGACAGGCGTTTTCAGCCCATTACCGGCATATGGAAGAAACAGCAGTAAGCACAGGGAAATATCTGCTTCTAAATCCAAAACGCAGCTATCTAACAGAACGGTTGTCAATGTGTGCACTCAACTTCCAGAGTTAAACCCGTGTGTGGATTCAGCAGTCTGCAGAGACTTTCTCTGCAGAGTCCCAAAACAGGCGTTTTCAGCCCATTACCGGCATATGGAAGAAACAGCAGTAAGCACAAGGAAATATCTGCTTCTAAATCCAAAACGCAGCTATCTAACAGAACGGTTGTCAATGTGTGCACTCAACTTGCAGAGATAAACCCGTGTGTGGATTCAGCAGTCTGCAGAGACTTTCTCTGCAGAGTCCCAAAACAGGCGTTTTCAGCCCATTACCGGCATATGGAAGAAACAGCAGTAAGCACCGGGAAATATCTGCTTCTAAATCCAAAACGCAGCTATCTAACAGAACGGTTGTCAATGTGTGCACTCAACTTCCAGAGTTAAACCCGTGTGTGGATTCAGCAGTCTGCAGAGACTTTCTCTGCAGAGTCCCAAAACAGGCGTTTTCAGCCCATTACCGGCATATGGAAGAAAGAGCAGTAAGCACAGGGAAATATCTGCTTCTAAATCCAAAACGCAGCTATCTAACAGAACGGTTGTCAATGTGTGCACTCAACTTCCAGAGTTAAACCCGTGTGTGGATTCAGCAGTCTGCAGAGACTTTCTCTGCAGAGTCCCAAAACAGGCGTTTTCAGCCCATTACCGGCATATGGAAGAAACAGCAGTAAGCACAGGGAAATATCTGCTTCTAAATCCAAAACGCAGCTATCTAACAGAACGGTTGTCAATGTGTGCACTCAACTTCCAGAGTTAAACCCGTGTGTGGATTCAGCAGTCTGCAGAGACTTTCTCTGCAGAGTCCCAAGATAGGCGTTTTCAGCCCATTACCGGCATATGGAAGAAACAGCAGTAAGCACAGGGAAATATCTGCTTCTAAATCCAAAACACAGCTATCTAACAGAACGGTTGTCAATGTGTGCACTCAACTTCCAGAGTTAAACCCGTGTGTGGATTCAGCAGTCTGCAGAGACTTTCTCTGCAGAGTCCCAAAACAGGCGTTTTCAGCCCATTACCGGCATATGGAAGAAACAGCAGTAAGCACAAGGAAATATCTGCTTCTAAATCCAAAACGCAGCTATCTAACAGAACGGTTGTCAATGTGTTCACTCAACTTGCAGAGATAAACCCGTGTGTGGATTCAGCAGTCTGCAGAGACTTTCTCTGCAGAGTCCCAAAACAGGCGTTTTCAGCCCATTACCGGCATATGGAAGAAACAGCAGTAAGCACAGGGAAATATCTGCTTCTAAATCCAAAACGCAGCTATCTAACAGAACGGTTGTCAATGTGTGCACTCAACTTCCAGAGTTAAACCCGTGTGTGGATTCAGCAGTCTGCAGAGACTTTCTCTGCAGAGTCCCAAAACAGGCGTTTTCAGCCCATTACCGGCATATGGAAGAAACAGCAGTAAGCACAGGGAAATATCTGCTTCTAAATCCAAAACGCAGCTATCTAACAGAACGGTTGTCAATGTGTGCACTCAACTTCCAGAGTTAAACCCGTGTGTGGATTCAGCAGTCTGCAGAGACTTTCTCTGCAGAGTCCCAAGACAGGCGTTTTCAGCCCATTACCGGCATATGGAAGAAACAGCAGTAAGCACAGGGAAATATCTGCTTCTAAATCCAAAACGCAGCTATCTAACAGAACGGTTGTCAATGTGTGCACTCAACTTCCAGAGTTAAACCCGTGTGTGGATTCAGCAGTCTGCAGAGACTTTCTCTGCAGAGTCCCAAAACAGGCGTTTTCAGCCCATTACCGGCATATGGAAGAAACAGCAGTAAGCACAAGGAAATATCTGCTTCTAAATCCAAAACGCAGCTATCTAACAGAACGGTTGTCAATGTGTGCACTCAACTTCCAGAGTTAAACCCGTGTGTGGATTCAGCAGTCTGCAGAGACTTTCTCTGCAGAGTCCCAAAACAGGCGTTTTCAGCCCATTACCGGCATATGGAAGAAACAGCAGTAAGCACCGGGAAATATCTGCTTCTAAATCCAAAACGCAGCTATCTAACAGAACGGTTGTCAATGTGTGCACTCAACTTCCAGAGTTAAACCCGTGTGTGGATTCAGCAGTCTGCAGAGACTTTCTCTGCAGAGTCCCAAAACAGGCGTTTTCAGCCCATTACCGGCATATGGAAGAAACAGCAGTAAGCACAGGGAAATATCTGCTTCTAAATCCAAAACGCAGCTATCTAACAGAACGGTTGTCAATGTGTGCACTCAACTTCCAGAGTTAAACCCGTGTGTGGATTCAGCAGTCTGCAGAGACTTTCTCTGCAGAGTCCCAAAACAGGCGTTTTCAGCCCATTACCGGCATATGGAAGAAACAGCAGTAAGCACAGGGAAATATCTGCTTCTAAATCCAAAACGCAGCTATCTAACAGAACGGTTGTCAATGTGTGCACTCAACTTCCAGAGTTAAACCCGTGTGTGGATTCAGCAGTCTGCAGAGACTTTCTCTGCAGAGTCCCAAAACAGGTGTTTTCAGCCCATTACCGGCATATGGAAGAAACAGCAGTAAGCACAGGGAAATATCTGCTTCTAAATCCAAAACGCAGCTATCTAACCGAACGGTTGTCAATGTGTGCACTCAACTTCCAGAGTTAAACCCGTGTGTGGATTCAGCAGTCTGCAGAGACTTTCTCTGCAGAGTCCCAAAACAGGCGTTTTCAGCCCATTACCGGCATATGGAAGAAACAGCAGTAAGCACAGGGAAATATCTGCTTCTAAATCCAAAACGCAGCTATCTAACAGAACGGTTGTCAATGTGTGCACTCAACTTCCAGAGTTAAACCCGTGTGTGGATTCAGCAGTCTGCAGACACTTTCTCTGCAGAGTCCCAAAACAGACGTTTTCAGCCCATTACCGGCATATGGAAGAAACAGCAGTAAGCACAGGGAAATATCTGCTTCTAAATCCAAAACGCAGCTATCTAACAGAACGGTTGTCAATGTGTGCACTCAACTTCCAGAGTTAAACCCGTGTGTGGATTCAGCAGTCTGCAGAGACTTTCTCTGCAGAGTCCCAAAACAGGCGTTTTCAGCCCATTACCGGCATATGGAAGAAACAGCAGTAAGCACAGGGAAATATCTGCTTCTAAATCCAAAACGCAGCTATCTAACAGAACGGTTGTCAATGTGTGCACTCAACTTCCAGAGTTAAACCCGTGTGTGGATTCAGCAGTCTGCAGAGACTTTCTCTGCAGAGTCCAAAAACAGGCGTTTTCAGCCCATTACCGGCATATGGAAGAAACAGCAGTAAGCACAGGGAAATATCTGCTTCTAAATCCAAAACGCAGCTATCTAACAGAACGGTTGTCAATGTGTGCACTCAACTTCCAGAGTTAAACCCGTGTGTGGATTCAGCAGTCTGCAGAGACTTTCTCTGCAGAGTCCCAAAACAGGCGTTTTCAGCCCATTACCGGCATATGGAAGAAACAGCAGTAAGCACAGGGAAATATCTGCTTCTAAATCCAAAACGCAGCTATCTAACAGAACGGTTGTCAATGTGTGCACTCAACTTCCAGAGTTAAACCCGTGTGTGGATTCAGCAGTCTGCAGAGACTTTCTCTGCAGAGTCCCAAGACAGGCGTTTTCAGCCCATTACCGGCATATGGAAGTAACAGCAGTAAGCACAGGGAAATATCTGCTTCTAAATCCAAAACGCAGCTATCTAACAGAACGGTTGTCAATGTGTGCACTCAACTTCCAGAGTTAAACCCGTGTGTGGATTCAGCAGTCTGCAGAGACTTTCTCTGCAGAGTCCCAAAACAGGCGTTTTCAGCCCATTACCGGCATATGGAAGAAACAGCAGTAAGCACAAGGAAATATCTGCTTCTAAATCCAAAACGCAGCTATCTAACAGAACGGTTGTCAATGTGTGCACTCAACTTGCAGAGATAAACCCGTGTGTGGATTCAGCAGTCTGCAGAGACTTTCTCTGCAGAGTCCCAAAACAGGCGTTTTCAGCCCATTACCGGCATATGGAAGAAACAGCAGTAAGCACCGGGAAATATCTGCTTCTAAATCCAAAACGCAGCTATCTAACAGAACGGTTGTCAATGTGTGCACTCAACTTCCAGAGTTAAACCCGTGTGTGGATTCAGCAGTCTGCAGAGACTTTCTCTGCAGAGTCCCAAAACAGGCGTTTTCAGCCCATTACCGGCATATGGAAGAAACAGCAGTAAGCACAGGGAAATATCTGCTTCTAAATCCAAAACGCAGCTATCTAACAGAACGGTTGTCAATGTGTGCACTCAACTTCCAGAGTTAAACCCGTGTGTGGATTCAGCAGTCTGCAGAGACTTTCTCTGCAGAGTCCCAAAACAGGCGTTTTCAGCCCATTACCGGCATATGGAAGAAACAGCAGTAAGCACAGGGAAATATCTGCTTCTAAATCCAAAACGCAGCTATCTAACAGAACGGTTGTCAATGTGTGCACTCAACTTCCAGAGTTAAACCCGTGTGTGGATTCAGCAGTCTGCAGAGACTTTCTCTGCAGAGTCCCAAGATAGGCGTTTTCAGCCCATTACCGGCATATGGAAGAAACAGCAGTAAGCACAGGGAAATATCTGCTTCTAAATCCAAAACGCAGCTATCTAACAGAACGGTTGTCAATGTGTGCACTCAACTTCCAGAGTTAAACCCGTGTGTGGATTCAGCAGTCTGCAGAGACTTTCTCTGCAGAGTCCCAAAACAGGCGTTTTCAGCCCATTACCGGCATATGGAAGAAACAGCAGTAAGCACAAGGAAATATCTGCTTCTAAATCCAAAACGCAGCTATCTAACAGAACGGTTGTCAATGTGTTCACTCAACTTGCAGAGATAAAACCGTGTGTGGATTCAGCAGTCTGCAGAGACTTTCTCTGCAGAGTCCCAAAACAGGCGTTTTCAGCCCATTACCGGCATATGGAAGAAACAGCAGTAAGCACAGGGAAATATCTGCTTCTAAATCCAAAACGCAGCTATCTAACAGAACGGTTGTCAATGTGTGCACTCAACTTCCAGAGTTAAACCCGTGTGTGGATTCAGCAGTCTGCAGAGACTTTCTCTGCAGAGTCCCAAAACAGGCGTTTTCAGCCCATTACCGGCATATGGAAGAAACAGCAGTAAGCACAGGGAAATATCTGCTTCTAAATCCAAAACGCAGCTATCTAACAGAACGGTTGTCAATGTGTGCACTCAACTTCCAGAGTTAAACCCGTGTGTGGATTCAGCAGTCTGCAGAGACTTTCTCTGCAGAGTCCCAAAACAGGCGTTTTCAGCCCATTACCGGCATATGGAAGAAACAGCAGTAAGCACAGGGAAATATCTGCTTCTAAATCCAAAACGCAGCTATCTAACAGAACGGTTGTCAATGTGTGCACTCAACTTCCAGAGTTAAACCCGTGTGTGGATTCAGCAGTCTGCAGAGACTTTCTCTGCAGAGTCCCAAAACAGGCGTTTTCAGCCCATTACCGGCATATGGAAGAAACAGCAGTAAGCACAGGGAAATATCTGCTTCTAAATCCAAAACGCAGCTATCTAACAGAACGGTTGTCAATGTGTGCACTCAACTTCCAGAGTTAAACCCGTGTGTGGATTCAGCAGTCTTCAGAGACTTTCTCTGCAGAGTCCCAAAACAGGCGTTTTCAGCCCATTACCGGCATATGGAAGAAACAGCAGTAAGCACAGGGAAATATCTGCTTCTAAATCCAAAACGCAGCTATCTAACAGAACGGTTGTCAATGTGTGCACTCAACTTCCAGAGTTAAACCCGTGTGTGGATTCAGCAGTCTGCAGAGACTTTCTCTGCAGAGTCCCAAGACAGGCGTTTTCAGCCCATTACCGGCATATGGAAGTAACAGCAGTAAGCACAGGGAAATATCTGCTTCTAAATCCAAAACGCAGCTATCTAACAGAACGGTTGTCAATGTGTGCACTCAACTTCCAGAGTTAAACCCGTGTGTGGATTCAGCAGTCTGCAGAGACTTTCTCTGCAGAGTCCCAAAACAGGCGTTTTCAGCCCATTACCGGCATATGGAAGAAACAGCAGTAAGCACAAGGAAATATCTGCTTCTAAATCCAAAACGCAGCTATCTAACAGAACGGTTGTCAATGTGTGCACTCAACTTGCAGAGATAAACCCGTGTGTGGATTCAGCAGTCTGCAGAGACTTTCTCTGCAGAGTCCCAAAACAGGCGTTTTCAGCCCATTACCGGCATATGGAAGAAACAGCAGTAAGCACAGGGAAATATCTGCTTCTAAATCCAAAACGCAGCTATCTAACAGAACGGTTGTCAATGTGTGCACTCAACTTCCAGAGTTAAACCCGTGTGTGGATTCAGCAGTCTGCAGAGACTTTCTCTGCAGAGTCCCAAAACAGGCGTTTTCAGCCCATTACCGGCATATGGAAGAAACAGCAGTAAGCACAGGGAAATATCTGCTTCTAAATCCAAAACGCAGCTATCTAACAGAACGGTTGTCAATGTGTGCACTCAACTTCCAGAGTTAAACCCGTGTGTGGATTCAGCAGTCTGCAGAGACTTTCTCTGCAGAGTCCCAAAACAGGCGTTTTCAGCCATTACCGGCATATGGAAGAAACAGCAGTAAGCACAGGGAAATATCTGCTTCTAAATCCAAAACGCAGCTATCTAACAGAACGGTTGTCAATGTGTGCACTCAACTTCCAGAGTTAAACCCGGTGTGTGGATTCAGCAGTCTGCAGAGACTTTCTCTGCAGAGTCCCAAGATAGGCGTTTTCAGCCCATTACCGGCATATGGAAGAAACAGCAGTAAGCACAGGGAAATATCTGCTTCTAAATCCAAAACGCAGCTATCTAACAGAACGGTTTGTCAATGTGTGCACTCAACTTCCAGAGTTAAACCGCGTGTGTGGATTCAGCAGTCTGCAGAGACTTTCTCTGCAGAGTCCCAAAACAGGCGTTTTCAGCCCATTACCGGCATATGGAAGAAACAGCAGTAAGCACAAGGAAATATCTGCTTCTAAATCCAAAACGCAGCTGTCTAACAGAACGGTTGTCAATGTGTTCACTCAACTTGCAGAGATAAAACCGTGTGTGGATTCAGCAGTCTGCAGAGACTTTCTCTGCAGAGTCCCAAAACAGGCGTTTTCAGCCCATTACCGGCATATGGAAGAAACAGCAGTAAGCACAGGGAAATATCTGCTTCTAAATCCAAAACGCAGCTATCTAACAGAACGGTTGTCAATGTGTGCACTCAACTTCCAGAGTTAAACCCGTGTGTGGATTCAGCAGTCTGCAGAGACTTTCTCTGCAGAGTCCCAAAACAGGCGTTTTCAGCCCATTACCGGCATATGGAAGAAACAGCAGTAAGCACAGGGAAATATCTGCTTCTAAATCCAAAACGCAGCTATCTAACAGAACGGTTGTCAATGTGTGCACTCAACTTCCAGAGTTAAACCCGTGTGTGGATTCAGCAGTCTGCAGAGACTTTCTCTGCAGAGTCCCAAAACAGGCGTTTTCAGCCCATTACCGGCATATGGAAGAAACAGCAGTAAGCACAGGGAAATATCTGCTTCTAAATCCAAAACGCAGCTATCTAACAGAACGGTTGTCAATGTGTGCACTCAACTTCCAGAGTTAAACCCGTGTGTGGATTCAGCAGTCTGCAGAGACTTTCTCTGCAGAGTCCCAAAACAGGCGTTTTCAGCCCATTACCGGCATATGGAAGAAACAGCAGTAAGCACAGGGAAATATCTGCTTCTAAATCCAAAACGCAGCTATCTAACAGAACGGTTGTCAATGTGTGCACTCAACTTCCAGAGTTAAACCCGTGTGTGGATTCAGCAGTCTGCAGAGACTTTCTCTGCAGAGTCCCAAAACAGGTGTTTTCAGCCCATTACCGGCATATGGAAGAAACAGCAGTAAGCACAGGGAAATATCTGCTTCTAAATCCAAAACGCAGCTATCTAACAGAACGGTTGTCAATGTGTGCACTCAACTTCCAGGGTTAAACCCGTGTGTGGATTCAGCAGTCTGCAGAGACTTTCTCTGCAGAGTCCCAAAACAGGCGTTTTCAGCCCATTACCGGCATATGGAAGAAACAGCAGTAAGCACAGGGAAATATCTGCTTCTAAATCCAAAACGCAGCTATCTAACAGAACGGTTGTCAATGTGTGCACTCAACTTCCAGAGTTAAACCCGTGTGTGGATTCAGCAGTCTGCAGACACTTTCTCTGCAGAGTCCCAAAACAGGCGTTTTCAGCCCATTACCGGCATATGGAAGAAACAGCAGTAAGCACAGGGAAATATCTGCTTCTAAATCCAAAACGCAGCTATCTAACAGAACGGTTGTCAATGTGTGCACTCAACTTCCAGAGTTAAACCCGTGTGTGGATTCAGCAGTCTGCAAACACTTTCTCTGCAGAGTCCCAAAACAGGCGTTTTCAGCCCATTACCGGCATATGGAAGAAACAGCAGTAAGCACAGGGAAATATCTGCTTCTAAATCCAAAACGCAGCTATCTAACAGAACGGTTGTCAATGTGTGCACTCAACTTCCAGAGTTAAACCCGTGTGTGGATTCAGCAGTCTGCAGAGACTTTCTCTGCAGAGTCCCAAAACAGGCGTTTTCAGCCCATTACCGGCATATGGAAGAAACAGCAGTAAGCACAGGGAAATATCTGCTTCTAAATCCAAAACGCAGCTATCTAACAGAACGGTTGTCAATGTGTGCACTCAACTTCCAGAGTTAAACCCGTGTGTGGATTCAGCAGTCTGCAGAGACTTTCTCTGCAGAGTCCCAAGACAGGCGTTTTCAGCCCATTACCGGCATATGGAAGAAACAGCAGTAAGCACAGGGAAATATCTGCTTCTAAATCCAAAACGCAGCTATCTAACAGAACGGTTGTCAATGTGTGCACTCAACTTCCAGAGTTAAACCCGTGTGTGGATTCAGCAGTCTGCAGAGACTTTCTCTGCAGAGTCCCAAAACAGGCGTTTTCAGCCCATTACCGGCATATGGAAGAAACACCAGTAAGCACCGGGAAATATCTGCTTCTAATTCCAAAACGCAGCTATTCTAACAGAACGGTTGTCAATGTGTGCACTCAACTTCCAGAGTTAAACCCGTGTGTGGATTCAGCAGTCTGCAGAGACTTTCTCTGCAGAGTCCCAAAACAGGCGTTTTCAGCCCATTACCGGCATATGGAAGAAACAGCAGTAAGCACAGGGAAATATCTGCTTCTAAATCCAAAACGCAGCTATCTAACAGAACGGTTGTCAATGTGTGCACTCAACTTCCAGAGTTAAACCCGTGTGTGGATTCAGCAGTCTGCAGAGACTTTCTCTGCAGAGTCCCAAGATAGGCGTTTTCAGCCCATTACCGGCATATGGAAGAAACAGCAGTAAGCACAGGGAAATATCTGCTTCTAAATCCAAAACGCAGCTATCTAACAGAACGGTTGTCAATGTGTGCACTCAACTTCCAGAGTTAAACCCGTGTGTGGATTCAGCAGTCTGCAGAGACTTTCTCTGCAGAGTCCCAAAACAGGCGTTTTCAGCCCATTACCGGCATATGGAAGAAACAGCAGTAAGCACAAGGAAATATCTGCTTCTAAATCCAAAACGCAGCTATCTAACAGAACGGTTGTCAATGTGTTCACTCAACTTGCAGAGATAAAACCGTGTGTGGATTCAGCAGTCTGCAGAGACTTTCTCTGCAGAGTCCCAAAACAGGCGTTTTCAGCCATTACCGGCATATGGAAGAAACAGCAGTAAGCACAGGGAAATATCTGCTTCTAAATCCAAAACGCAGCTATCTAACAGAACGGTTGTCAATGTGTGCACTCAACTTCCAGAGTTAAACCCGTGTGTGGATTCAGCAGTCTGCAGAGACTTTCTCTGCAGAGTCCCAAAACAGGCGTTTTCAGCCCATTACCGGCATATGGAAGAAACAGCAGTAAGCACAGGGAAATATCTGCTTCTAAATCCAAAACGCAGCTATCTAACAGAACGGTTGTCAATGTGTGCACTCAACTTCCAGAGTTAAACCCGTGTGTGGATTCAGCAGTCTGCAGAGACTTTCTCTGCAGAGTCCCAAAACAGGCGTTTTCAGCCCATTACCGGCATATGGAAGAAACAGCAGTAAGCACAGGGAAATATCTGCTTCTAAATCCAAAACGCAGCTATCTAACAGAACGGTTGTCAATGTGTGCACTCAACTTCCAGAGTTAAACCCGTGTGTGGATTCAGCAGTCTGCAGAGACTTTCTCTGCAGAGTCCCAAAACAGGCGTTTTCAGCCCATTACCGGCATATGGAAGAAACAGCAGTAAGCACAGGGAAATATCTGCTTCTAAATCCAAAACGCAGCTATCTAACAGAACGGTTGTCAATGTGTGCACTCAACTTCCAGAGTTAAACCCGTGTGTGGATTCAGCAGTCTGCAGAGACTTTCTCTGCAGAGTCCCAAAACAGGCGTTTTCAGCCCATTACCGGCATATGGAAGAAACAGCAGTAAGCACAGGGAAATATCTGCTTCTAAATCCAAAACGCAGCTATCTAACAGAACGGTTGTCAATGTGTGCACTCAACTTCCAGAGTTAAACCCGTGTGTGGATTCAGCAGTCTGCAGAGACTTTCTCTGCAGAGTCCCAAAACAGGCGTTTTCAGCCCATTACCGGCATATGGAAGAAACAGCAGTAAGCACAGGGAAATATCTGCTTCTAAATCCAAAACGCAGCTATCTAACAGAACGGTTGTCAATGTGTGCACTCAACTTCCAGAGTTAAACCCGTGTGTGGATTCAGCAGTCTGCAGAGACTTTCTCTGCAGAGTCCCAAGACAGGCGTTTTCAGCCCATTACCGGCATATGGAAGTAACAGCAGTAAGCACAGGGAAATATCTGCTTCTAAATCCAAAACGCAGCTATCTAACAGAACGGTTGTCAATGTGTGCACTCAACTTCCAGAGTTAAACCCGTGTGTGGATTCAGCAGTCTGCAGAGACTTTCTCTGCAGAGTCCCAAAACAGGCGTTTTCAGCCCATTACCGGCATATGGAAGAAACAGCAGTAAGCACAAGGAAATATCTGCTTCTAAATCCAAAACGCAGCTATCTAACAGAACGGTTGTCAATGTGTGCACTCAACTTGCAGAGATAAACCCGTGTGTGGATTCAGCAGTCTGCAGAGACTTTCTCTGCAGAGTCCCAAAACAGGCGTTTTCAGCCCATTACCGGCATATGGAAGAAACAGCAGTAAGCACAGGGAAATATCTGCTTCTAAATCCAAAACGCAGCTATCTAACAGAACGGTTGTCAATGTGTGCACTCAACTTCCAGAGTTAAACCCGTGTGTGGATTCAGCAGTCTGCAGAGACTTTCTCTGCAGAGTCCCAAAACAGGCGTTTTCAGCCCATTACCGGCATATGGAAGAAACAGCAGTAAGCACAGGGAAATATCTGCTTCTAAATCCAAAACGCAGCTATCTAACAGAACGGTTGTCAATGTGTGCACTCAACTTCCAGAGTTAAACCCGTGTGTGGATTCAGCAGTCTGCAGAGACTTTCTCTGCAGAGTCCCAAAACAGGCGTTTTCAGCCCATTACCGGCATATGGAAGAAACAGCAGTAAGCACAGGGAAATATCTGCTTCTAAATCCAAAACGCAGCTATCTAACAGAACGGTTGTCAATGTGTGCACTCAACTTCCAGAGTTAAACCCGTGTGTGGATTCAGCAGTCTGCAGAGACTTTCTCTGCAGAGTCCCAAGATAGGCGTTTTCAGCCCATTACCGGCATATGGAAGAAACAGCAGTAAGCACAGGGAAATATCTGCTTCTAAATCCAAAACGCAGCTATCTAACAGAACGGTTGTCAATGTGTGCACTCAACTTCCAGAGTTAAACCCGTGTGTGGATTCAGCAGTCTGCAGAGACTTTCTCTGCAGAGTCCCAAAACAGGCGTTTTCAGCCCATTACCGGCATATGGAAGAAACAGCAGTAAGCACAAGGAAATATCTGCTTCTAAATCCAAAACGCAGCTGTCTAACAGAACGGTTGTCAATGTGTTCACTCAACTTGCAGAGATAAAACCGTGTGTGGATTCAGCAGTCTGCAGAGACTTTCTCTGCAGAGTCCCAAAACAGGCGTTTTCAGCCCATTACCGGCATATGGAAGAAACAGCAGTAAGCACAGGGAAATATCTGCTTCTAAATCCAAAACGCAGCTATCTAACAGAACGGTTGTCAATGTGTGCACTCAACTTCCAGAGTTAAACCCGTGTGTGGATTCAGCAGTCTGCAGAGACTTTCTCTGCAGAGTCCCAAAACAGGCGTTTTCAGCCCATTACCGGCATATGGAAGAAACAGCAGTAAGCACAGGGAAATATCTGCTTCTAAATCCAAAACGCAGCTATCTAACAGAACGGTTGTCAATGTGTGCACTCAACTTCCAGAGTTAAACCCGTGTGTGGATTCAGCAGTCTGCAGAGACTTTCTCTGCAGAGTCCCAAAACAGGCGTTTTCAGCCCATTACCGGCATATGGAAGAAACAGCAGTAAGCACAGGGAAATATCTGCTTCTAAATCCAAAACGCAGCTATCTAACAGAACGGTTGTCAATGTGTGCACTCAACTTCCAGAGTTAAACCCGTGTGTGGATTCAGCAGTCTGCAGAGACTTTCTCTGCAGAGTCCCAAAACAGGCGTTTTCAGCCCATTACCGGCATATGGAAGAAACAGCAGTAAGCACAGGGAAATATCTGCTTCTAAATCCAAAACGCAGCTATCTAACAGAACGGTTGTCAATGTGTGCACTCAACTTCCAGAGTTAAACCCGTGTGTGGATTCAGCAGTCTGCAGAGACTTTCTCTGCAGAGTCCCAAAACAGGTGTTTTCAGCCCATTACCGGCATATGGAAGAAACAGCAGTAAGCACAGGGAAATATCTGCTTCTAAATCCAAAACGCAGCTATCTAACAGAACGGTTGTCAATGTGTGCACTCAACTTCCAGGGTTAAACCCGTGTGTGGATTCAGCAGTCTGCAGAGACTTTCTCTGCAGAGTCCCAAAACAGGCGTTTTCAGCCCATTACCGGCATATGGAAGAAACAGCAGTAAGCACAGGGAAATATCTGCTTCTAAATCCAAAACGCAGCTATCTAACAGAACGGTTGTCAATGTGTGCACTCAACTTCCAGAGTTAAACCCGTGTGTGGATTCAGCAGTCTGCAGACACTTTCTCTGCAGAGTCCCAAAACAGGCGTTTTCAGCCCATTACCGGCATATGGAAGAAACAGCAGTAAGCACAGGGAAATATCTGCTTCTAAATCCAAAACGCAGCTATCTAACAGAACGGTTGTCAATGTGTGCACTCAACTTCCAGAGTTAAACCCGTGTGTGGATTCAGCAGTCTGCAAACACTTTCTCTGCAGAGTCCCAAAACAGGCGTTTTCAGCCCATTACCGGCATATGGAAGAAACAGCAGTAAGCACAGGGAAATATCTGCTTCTAAATCCAAAACGCAGCTATCTAACAGAACGGTTGTCAATGTGTGCACTCAACTTCCAGAGTTAAACCCGTGTGTGGATTCAGCAGTCTGCAGAGACTTTCTCTGCAGAGTCCCAAAACAGGCGTTTTCAGCCCATTACCGGCATATGGAAGAAACAGCAGTAAGCACAGGGAAATATCTGCTTCTAAATCCAAAACGCAGCTATCTAACAGAACGGTTGTCAATGTGTGCACTCAACTTCCAGAGTTAAACCCGTGTGTGGATTCAGCAGTCTGCAGAGACTTTCTCTGCAGAGTCCCAAGACAGGCGTTTTCAGCCCATTACCGGCATATGGAAGAAACAGCAGTAAGCACAGGGAAATATCTGCTTCTAAATCCAAAACGCAGCTATCTAACAGAACGGTTGTCAATGTGTGCACTCAACTTCCAGAGTTAAACCCGTGTGTGGATTCAGCAGTCTGCAGAGACTTTCTCTGCAGAGTCCCAAAACAGGCGTTTTCAGCCCATTACCGGCATATGGAAGAAACAGCAGTAAGCACCGGGAAATATCTGCTTCTAAATCCAAAACGCAGCTATCTAACAGAACGGTTGTCAATGTGTGCACTCAACTTCCAGAGTTAAACCCGTGTGTGGATTCAGCAGTCTGCAGAGACTTTCTCTGCAGAGTCCCAAAACAGGCGTTTTCAGCCCATTACCGGCATATGGAAGAAACAGCAGTAAGCACAGGGAAATATCTGCTTCTAAATCCAAAACGCAGCTATCTAACAGAACGGTTGTCAATGTGTGCACTCAACTTCCAGAGTTAAACCCGTGTGTGGATTCAGCAGTCTGCAGAGACTTTCTCTGCAGAGTCCCAAAACAGGCGTTTTCAGCCCATTACCGGCATATGGAAGAAACAGCAGTAAGCACAGGGAAATATCTGCTTCTAAATCCAAAACGCAGCTATCTAACAGAACGGTTGTCAATGTGTGCACTCAACTTCCAGAGTTAAACCCGTGTGTGGATTCAGCAGTCTGCAGAGACTTTCTCTGCAGAGTCCCAAAACAGGTGTTTTCAGCCCATTACCGGCATATGGAAGAAACAGCAGTAAGCACAGGGAAATATCTGCTTCTAAATCCAAAACGCAGCTATCTAACAGAACGGTTGTCAATGTGTGCACTCAACTTCCAGGGTTAAACCCGTGTGTGGATTCAGCAGTCTGCAGAGACTTTCTCTGCAGAGTCCCAAAACAGGCGTTTTCAGCCCATTACCGGCATATGGAAGAAACAGCAGTAAGCACAGGGAAATATCTGCTTCTAAATCCAAAACGCAGCTATCTAACAGAACGGTTGTCAATGTGTGCACTCAACTTCCAGAGTTAAACCCGTGTGTGGATTCAGCAGTCTGCAGAGACTTTCTCTGCAGAGTCCCAAAACAGGCGTTTTCAGCCCATTACCGGCATATGGAAGAAACAGCAGTAAGCACAGGGAAATATCTGCTTCTAAATCCAAAACGCAGCTATCTAACAGAACGGTTGTCAATGTGTGCACTCAACTTCCAGAGTTAAACCCGTGTGTGGATTCAGCAGTCTGCAAACACTTTCTCTGCAGAGTCCCAAAACAGGCGTTTTCAGCCCATTACCGGCATATGGAAGAAACAGCAGTAAGCACAGGGAAATATCTGCTTCTAAATCCAAAACGCAGCTATCTAACAGAACGGTTGTCAATGTGTGCACTCAACTTCCAGAGTTAAACCCGTGTGTGGATTCAGCAGTCTGCAGAGACTTTCTCTGCAGAGTCCCAAAACAGGCGTTTTCAGCCCATTACCGGCATATGGAAGAAACAGCAGTAAGCACAGGGAAATATCTGCTTCTAAATCCAAAACGCAGCTATCTAACAGAACGGTTGTCAATGTGTGCACTCAACTTCCAGAGTTAAACCCGTGTGTGGATTCAGCAGTCTGCAGAGACTTTCTCTGCAGAGTCCCAAAACAGGCGTTTTCAGCCCATTACCGGCATATGGAAGAAACAGCAGTAAGCACAGGGAAATATCTGCTTCTAAATCCAAAACGCAGCTATCTAACAGAACGGTTGTCAATGTGTGCACTCAACTTCCAGAGTTAAACCCGTGTGTGGATTCAGCAGTCTGCAGAGACTTTCTCTGCAGAGTCCCAAAACAGGCGTTTTCAGCCCATTACCTGCATATGGAAGAAACAGCAGTAAGCACAGGGAAATATCTGCTTCTAAATCCAAAACGCAGCTATCTAACAGAACGGTTGTCAATGTGTGCACTCAACTTCCAGAGTTAAACCCGTGTGTGGATTCAGCAGTCTGCAGAGACTTTCTCTGCAGAGTCCCAAGACAGGCGTTTTCAGCCCATTACCGGCATATGGAAGTAACAGCAGTAAGCACAGGGAAATATCTGCTTCTAAATCCAAAACGCAGCTATCTAACAGAACGGTTGTCAATGTGTGCACTCAACTTCCAGAGTTAAACCCGTGTGTGGATTCAGCAGTCTGCAGAGACTTTCTCTGCAGAGTCCCAAAACAGGCGTTTTCAGCCCATTACCGGCATATGGAAGAAACAGCAGTAAGCACAAGGAAATATCTGCTTCTAAATCCAAAACGCAGCAATCTAACAGAACGGTTGTCAATGTGTGCACTCAACTTGCAGAGATAAACCCGTGTGTGGATTCAGCAGTCTGCAGAGACTTTCTCTGCAGAGTCCCAAGACAGGCGTTTTCAGCCCATTACCGGCATATGGAAGAAACAGCAGTAAGCACAGGGAAATATCTGCTTCTAAATCCAAAACGCAGCTATCTAACAGAACGGTTGTCAATGTGTGCACTCAACTTCCAGAGTTAAACCCGTGTGTGGATTCAGCAGTCTGCAGAGACTTTCTCTGCAGAGTCCCAAGATAGGCGTTTTCAGCCCATTACCGGCATATGGAAGAAACAGCAGTAAGCACAGGGAAATATCTGCTTCTAAATCCAAAACGCAGCTATCTAACAGAACGGTTGTCAATGTGTGCACTCAACTTCCAGAGTTAAACCCGTGTGTGGATTCAGCAGTCTGCAGAGACTTTCTCTGCAGAGTCCCAAAACAGGCGTTTTCAGCCCATTACCGGCATATGGAAGAAACAGCAGTAAGCACAAGGAAATATCTGCTTCTAAATCCAAAACGCAGCTGTCTAACAGAACGGTTGTCAATGTGTTCACTCAACTTGCAGAGATAAAACCGTGTGTGGATTCAGCAGTCTGCAGAGACTTTCTCTGCAGAGTCCCAAAACAGGCGTTTTCAGCCCATTACCGGCATATGGAAGAAACAGCAGTAAGCACAGGGAAATATCTGCTTCTAAATCCAAAACGCAGCTATCTAACAGAACGGTTGTCAATGTGTGCACTCAACTTCCAGAGTTAAACCCGTGTGTGGATTCAGCAGTCTGCAGAGACTTTCTCTGCAGAGTCCCAAAACAGGCGTTTTCAGCCCATTACCGGCATATGGAAGAAACAGCAGTAAGCACAGGGAAATATCTGCTTCTAAATCCAAAACGCAGCTATCTAACAGAACGGTTGTCAATGTGTGCACTCAACTTCCAGAGTTAAACCCGTGTGTGGATTCAGCAGTCTGCAGAGACTTTCTCTGCAGAGTCCCAAAACAGGCGTTTTCAGCCCATTACCGGCATATGGAAGAAACAGCAGTAAGCACAGGGAAATATCTGCTTCTAAATCCAAAACGCAGCTATCTAACAGAACGGTTGTCAATGTGTGCACTCAACTTCCAGAGTTAAACCCGTGTGTGGATTCAGCAGTCTGCAGAGACTTTCTCTGCAGAGTCCCAAAACAGGCGTTTTCAGCCCATTACCGGCATATGGAAGAAACAGCAGTAAGCACAGGGAAATATCTGCTTCTAAATCCAAAACGCAGCTATCTAACAGAACGGTTGTCAATGTGTGCACTCAACTTCCAGAGTTAAACCCGTGTGTGGATTCAGCAGTCTGCAGAGACTTTCTCTGCAGAGTCCCAAAACAGGTGTTTTCAGCCCATTACCGGCATATGGAAGAAACAGCAGTAAGCACAGGGAAATATCTGCTTCTAAATCCAAAACGCAGCTATCTAACAGAACGGTTGTCAATGTGTGCACTCAACTTCCAGGGTTAAACCCGTGTGTGGATTCAGCAGTCTGCAGAGACTTTCTCTGCAGAGTCCCAAAACAGGCGTTTTCAGCCCATTACCGGCATATGGAAGAAACAGCAGTAAGCACAGGGAAATATCTGCTTCTAAATCCAAAACGCAGCTATCTAACAGAACGGTTGTCAATGTGTGCACTCAACTTCCAGAGTTAAACCCGTGTGTGGATTCAGCAGTCTGCAGACACTTTCTCTGCAGAGTCCCAAAACAGGCGTTTTCAGCCCATTACCGGCATATGGAAGAAACAGCAGTAAGCACAGGGAAATATCTGCTTCTAAATCCAAAACGCAGCTATCTAACAGAACGGTTGTCAATGTGTGCACTCAACTTCCAGAGTTAAACCCGTGTGTGGATTCAGCAGTCTGCAAACACTTTCTCTGCAGAGTCCCAAAACAGGCGTTTTCAGCCCATTACCGGCATATGGAAGAAACAGCAGTAAGCACAGGGAAATATCTGCTTCTAAATCCAAAACGCAGCTATCTAACAGAACGGTTGTCAATGTGTGCACTCAACTTCCAGAGTTAAACCCGTGTGTGGATTCAGCAGTCTGCAGAGACTTTCTCTGCAGAGTCCCAAAACAGGCGTTTTCAGCCCATTACCGGCATATGGAAGAAACAGCAGTAAGCACAGGGAAATATCTGCTTCTAAATCCAAAACGCAGCTATCTAACAGAACGGTTGTCAATGTGTGCACT
Source organism: Aotus nancymaae (assembly GCF_030222135.1). Taxonomy (NCBI): domain Eukaryota; kingdom Metazoa; phylum Chordata; class Mammalia; order Primates; family Aotidae; genus Aotus; species Aotus nancymaae. The sequence goes on from NW_026988776.1 coordinate 96,485, forward strand.
CAACTTCCAGAGTTAAACCCGTGTGTGGATTCAGCAGTCTGCAGAGACTTTCTCTGCAGAGTCCCAAGACAGGCGTTTTCAGCCCATTACCGGCATATGGAAGAAACAGCAGTAAGCACAGGGAAATATCTGCTTCTAAATCCAAAACGCAGCTATCTAACAGAACGGTTGTCAATGTGTGCACTCAACTTCCAGAGTTAAACCCGTGTGTGGATTCAGCAGTCTGCAGAGACTTTCTCTGCAGAGTCCCAAAACAGGCGTTTTCAGCCCATTACCGGCATATGGAAGAAACAGCAGTAAGCACCGGGAAATATCTGCTTCTAAATCCAAAACGCAGCTATCTAACAGAACGGTTGTCAATGTGTGCACTCAACTTCCAGAGTTAAACCCGTGTGTGGATTCAGCAGTCTGCAGAGACTTTCTCTGCAGAGTCCCAAAACAGGCGTTTTCAGCCCATTACCGGCATATGGAAGAAACAGCAGTAAGCACAGGGAAATATCTGCTTCTAAATCCAAAACGCAGCTATCTAACAGAACGGTTGTCAATGTGTGCACTCAACTTCCAGAGTTAAACCCGTGTGTGGATTCAGCAGTCTGCAGAGACTTTCTCTGCAGAGTCCCAAAACAGGCGTTTTCAGCCCATTACCGGCATATGGAAGAAACAGCAGTAAGCACAGGGAAATATCTGCTTCTAAATCCAAAACGCAGCTATCTAACAGAACGGTTGTCAATGTGTGCACTCAACTTCCAGAGTTAAACCCGTGTGTGGATTCAGCAGTCTGCAGAGACTTTCTCTGCAGAGTCCCAAAACAGGTGTTTTCAGCCCATTACCGGCATATGGAAGAAACAGCAGTAAGCACAGGGAAATATCTGCTTCTAAATCCAAAACGCAGCTATCTAACAGAACGGTTGTCAATGTGTGCACTCAACTTCCAGGGTTAAACCCGTGTGTGGATTCAGCAGTCTGCAGAGACTTTCTCTGCAGAGTCCCAAAACAGGCGTTTTCAGCCCATTACCGGCCTATGGAAGAAACAGCAGTAAGCACAGGGAAATATCTGCTTCTAAATCCAAAACGCAGCTATCTAACAGAACGGTTGTCAATGTGTGCACTCAACTTCCAGAGTTAAACCCGTGTGTGGATTCAGCAGTCTGCAGAGACTTTCTCTGCAGAGTCCCAAAACAGGCGTTTTCAGCCCATTACCGGCATATGGAAGAAACAGCAGTAAGCACAGGGAAATATCTGCTTCTAAATCCAAAACGCAGCTATCTAACAGAACGGTTGTCAATGTGTGCACTCAACTTCCAGAGTTAAACCCGTGTGTGGATTCAGCAGTCTGCAAACACTTTCTCTGCAGAGTCCCAAAACAGGCGTTTTCAGCCCATTACCGGCATATGGAAGAAACAGCAGTAAGCACAGGGAAATATCTGCTTCTAAATCCAAAACGCAGCTATCTAACAGAACGGTTGTCAATGTGTGCACTCAACTTCCAGAGTTAAACCCGTGTGTGGATTCAGCAGTCTGCAGAGACTTTCTCTGCAGAGTCCCAAAACAGGCGTTTTCAGCCCATTACCGGCATATGGAAGAAACAGCAGTAAGCACAGGGAAATATCTGCTTCTAAATCCAAAACGCAGCTATCTAACAGAACGGTTGTCAATGTGTGCACTCAACTTCCAGAGTTAAACCCGTGTGTGGATTCAGCAGTCTGCAGAGACTTTCTCTGCAGAGTCCCAAAACAGGCGTTTTCAGCCCATTACCGGCATATGGAAGAAACAGCAGTAAGCACAGGGAAATATCTGCTTCTAAATCCAAAACGCAGCTATCTAACAGAACGGTTGTCAATGTGTGCACTCAACTTCCAGAGTTAAACCCGTGTGTGGATTCAGCAGTCTGCAGAGACTTTCTCTGCAGAGTCCCAAAACAGGCGTTTTCAGCCCATTACCTGCATATGGAAGAAACAGCAGTAAGCACAGGGAAATATCTGCTTCTAAATCCAAAACGCAGCTATCTAACAGAACGGTTGTCAATGTGTGCACTCAACTTCCAGAGTTAAACCCGTGTGTGGATTCAGCAGTCTGCAGAGACTTTCTCTGCAGAGTCCCAAGACAGGCGTTTTCAGCCCATTACCGGCATATGGAAGTAACAGCAGTAAGCACAGGGAAATATCTGCTTCTAAATCCAAAACGCAGCTATCTAACAGAACGGTTGTCAATGTGTGCACTCAACTTCCAGAGTTAAACCCGTGTGTGGATTCAGCAGTCTGCAGAGACTTTCTCTGCAGAGTCCCAAAACAGGCGTTTTCAGCCCATTACCGGCATATGGAAGAAACAGCAGTAAGCACAAGGAAATATCTGCTTCTAAATCCAAAACGCAGCAATCTAACAGAACGGTTGTCAATGTGTGCACTCAACTTGCAGAGATAAACCCGTGTGTGGATTCAGCAGTCTGCAGAGACTTTCTCTGCAGAGTCCCAAGACAGGCGTTTTCAGCCCATTACCGGCATATGGAAGAAACAGCAGTAAGCACCGGGAAATATCTGCTTCTAAATCCAAAACGCAGCTATCTAACAGAACGGTTGTCAATGTGTGCACTCAACTTCCAGAGTTAAACCCGTGTGTGGATTCAGCAGTCTGCAGAGACTTTCTCTGCAGAGTCCCAAAACAGGCGTTTTCAGCCCATTACCGGCATATGGAAGAAACAGCAGTAAGCACAGGGAAATATCTGCTTCTAAATCCAAAACGCAGCTATCTAACAGAACGGTTGTCAATGTGTGCACTCAACTTCCAGAGTTAAACCCGTGTGTGGATTCAGCAGTCTGCAGAGACTTTCTCTGCAGAGTCCCAAGACAGGCGTTTTCAGCCCATTACCGGCATATGGAAGAAACAGCAGTAAGCACAGGGAAATATCTGCTTCTAAATCCAAAACGCAGCTATCTAACAGAACGGTTGTCAATGTGTGCACTCAACTTCCAGAGTTAAACCCGTGTGTGGATTCAGCAGTCTGCAGAGACTTTCTCTGCAGAGTCCCAAAACAGGCGTTTTCAGCCCATTACCGGCATATGGAAGAAACAGCAGTAAGCACCGGGAAATATCTGCTTCTAAATCCAAAACGCAGCTATCTAACAGAACGGTTGTCAATGTGTGCACTCAACTTCCAGAGTTAAACCCGTGTGTGGATTCAGCAGTCTGCAGAGACTTTCTCTGCAGAGTCCCAAAACAGGCGTTTTCAGCCCATTACCGGCATATGGAAGAAACAGCAGTAAGCACAGGGAAATATCTGCTTCTAAATCCAAAACGCAGCTATCTAACAGAACGGTTGTCAATGTGTGCACTCAACTTCCAGAGTTAAACCCGTGTGTGGATTCAGCAGTCTGCAGAGACTTTCTCTGCAGAGTCCCAAGATAGGCGTTTTCAGCCCATTACCGGCATATGGAAGAAACAGCAGTAAGCACAGGGAAATATCTGCTTCTAAATCCAAAACGCAGCTATCTAACAGAACGGTTGTCAATGTGTGCACTCAACTTCCAGAGTTAAACCCGTGTGTGGATTCAGCAGTCTGCAGAGACTTTCTCTGCAGAGTCCCAAAACAGGCGTTTTCAGCCCATTACCGGCATATGGAAGAAACAGCAGTAAGCACAAGGAAATATCTGCTTCTAAATCCAAAACGCAGCTATCTAACAGAACGGTTGTCAATGTGTTCACTCAACTTGCAGAGATAAAACCGTGTGTGGATTCAGCAGTCTGCAGAGACTTTCTCTGCAGAGTCCCAAAACAGGCGTTTTCAGCCCATTACCGGCATATGGAAGAAACAGCAGTAAGCACAGGGAAATATCTGCTTCTAAATCCAAAACGCAGCTATCTAACAGAACGGTTGTCAATGTGTGCACTCAACTTCCAGAGTTAAACCCGTGTGTGGATTCAGCAGTCTGCAGAGACTTTCTCTGCAGAGTCCCAAAACAGGCGTTTTCAGCCCATTACCGGCATATGGAAGAAACAGCAGTAAGCACAGGGAAATATCTGCTTCTAAATCCAAAACGCAGCTATCTAACAGAACGGTTGTCAATGTGTGCACTCAACTTCCAGAGTTAAACCCGTGTGTGGATTCAGCAGTCTGCAGAGACTTTCTCTGCAGAGTCCCAAAACAGGCGTTTTCAGCCCATTACCGGCATATGGAAGAAACAGCAGTAAGCACAGGGAAATATCTGCTTCTAAATCCAAAACGCAGCTATCTAACAGAACGGTTGTCAATGTGTGCACTCAACTTACAGAGTTAAACCCGTGTGTGGATTCAGCAGTCTGCAGAGACTTTCTCTGCAGAGTCCCAAAACAGGCGTTTTCAGCCCATTACCGGCATATGGAAGAAACAGCAGTAAGCACAGGGAAATATCTGCTTCTAAATCCAAAACGCAGCTATCTAACAGAACGGTTGTCAATGTGTGCACTCAACTTCCAGAGTTAAACCCGTGTGTGGATTCAGCAGTCTGCAGAGACTTTCTCTGCAGAGTCCCAAAACAGGCGTTTTCAGCCCATTACCGGCATATGGAAGAAACAGCAGTAAGCACAGGGAAATATCTGCTTCTAAATCCAAAACGCAGCTATCTAACAGAACGGTTGTCAATGTGTGCACTCAACTTCCAGAGTTAAACCCGTGTGTGGATTCAGCAGTCTGCAGAGACTTTCTCTGCAGAGTCCCAAAACAGGCGTTTTCAGCCCATTACCGGCATATGGAAGAAACAGCAGTAAGCACAGGGAAATATCTGCTTCTAAATCCAAAACGCAGCTATCTAACAGAACGGTTGTCAATGTGTGCACTCAACTTCCAGAGTTAAACCCGTGTGTGGATTCAGCAGTCTGCAGAGACTTTCTCTGCAGAGTCCCAAGACAGGCGTTTTCAGCCCATTACCGGCATATGGAAGTAACAGCAGTAAGCACAGGGAAATATCTGCTTCTAAATCCAAAACGCAGCTATCTAACAGAACGGTTGTCAATGTGTGCACTCAACTTCCAGAGTTAAACCCGTGTGTGGATTCAGCAGTCTGCAGAGACTTTCTCTGCAGAGTCCCAAAACAGGCGTTTTCAGCCCATTACCGGCATATGGAAGAAACAGCAGTAAGCACAAGGAAATATCTGCTTCTAAATCCAAAACGCAGCTATCTAACAGAACGGTTGTCAATGTGTGCACTCAACTTGCAGAGATAAACCCGTGTGTGGATTCAGCAGTCTGCAGAGACTTTCTCTGCAGAGTCCCAAAACAGGCGTTTTCAGCCCATTACCGGCATATGGAAGAAACAGCAGTAAGCACAGGGAAATATCTGCTTCTAAATCCAAAACGCAGCTATCTAACAGAACGGTTGTCAATGTGTGCACTCAACTTCCAGAGTTAAACCCGTGTGTGGATTCAGCAGTCTGCAGAGACTTTCTCTGCAGAGTCCCAAAACAGGCGTTTTCAGCCCATTACCGGCATATGGAAGAAACAGCAGTAAGCACAGGGAAATATCTGCTTCTAAATCCAAAACGCAGCTATCTAACAGAACGGTTGTCAATGTGTGCACTCAACTTCCAGAGTTAAACCCGTGTGTGGATTCAGCAGTCTGCAGAGACTTTCTCTGCAGAGTCCCAAAACAGGCGTTTTCAGCCCATTACCGGCATATGGAAGAAACAGCAGTAAGCACAGGGAAATATCTGCTTCTAAATCCAAAACGCAGCTATCTAACAGAACGGTTGTCAATGTGTGCACTCAACTTCCAGAGTTAAACCCGTGTGTGGATTCAGCAGTCTGCAGAGACTTTCTCTGCAGAGTCCCAAGATAGGCGTTTTCAGCCCATTACCGGCATATGGAAGAAACAGCAGTAAGCACAGGGAAATATCTGCTTCTAAATCCAAAACGCAGCTATCTAACAGAACGGTTGTCAATGTGTGCACTCAACTTCCAGAGTTAAACCCGTGTGTGGATTCAGCAGTCTGCAGAGACTTTCTCTGCAGAGTCCCAAAACAGGCGTTTTCAGCCCATTACCGGCATATGGAAGAAACAGCAGTAAGCACAAGGAAATATCTGCTTCTAAATCCAAAACGCAGCTGTCTAACAGAACGGTTGTCAATGTGTTCACTCAACTTGCAGAGATAAAACCGTGTGTGGATTCAGCAGTCTGCAGAGACTTTCTCTGCAGAGTCCCAAAACAGGCGTTTTCAGCCCATTACCGGCATATGGAAGAAACAGCAGTAAGCACAGGGAAATATCTGCTTCTAAATCCAAAACGCAGCTATCTAACAGAACGGTTGTCAATGTGTGCACTCAACTTCCAGGGTTAAACCCGTGTGTGGATTCAGCAGTCTGCAGAGACTTTCTCTGCAGAGTCCCAAAACAGGCGTTTTCAGCCCATTACCGGCATATGGAAGAAACAGCAGTAAGCACAGGGAAATATCTGCTTCTAAATCCAAAACGCAGCTATCTAACAGAACGGTTGTCAATGTGTGCACTCAACTTCCAGAGTTAAACCCGTGTGTGGATTCAGCAGTCTGCAGACACTTTCTCTGCAGAGTCCCAAAACAGGCGTTTTCAGCCCATTACCGGCATATGGAAGAAACAGCAGTAAGCACAGGGAAATATCTGCTTCTAAATCCAAAACGCAGCTATCTAACAGAACGGTTGTCAATGTGTGCACTCAACTTCCAGAGTTAAACCCGTGTGTGGATTCAGCAGTCTGCAAACACTTTCTCTGCAGAGTCCCAAAACAGGCGTTTTCAGCCCATTACCGGCATATGGAAGAAACAGCAGTAAGCACAGGGAAATATCTGCTTCTAAATCCAAAACGCAGCTATCTAACAGAACGGTTGTCAATGTGTGCACTCAACTTCCAGAGTTAAACCCGTGTGTGGATTCAGCAGTCTGCAGAGACTTTCTCTGCAGAGTCCCAAAACAGGCGTTTTCAGCCCATTACCGGCATATGGAAGAAACAGCAGTAAGCACAGGGAAATATCTGCTTCTAAATCCAAAACGCAGCTATCTAACAGAACGGTTGTCAATGTGTGCACTCAACTTCCAGAGTTAAACCCGTGTGTGGATTCAGCAGTCTGCAGAGACTTTCTCTGCAGAGTCCCAAGACAGGCGTTTTCAGCCCATTACCGGCATATGGAAGAAACAGCAGTAAGCACAGGGAAATATCTGCTTCTAAATCCAAAACGCAGCTATCTAACAGAACGGTTGTCAATGTGTGCACTCAACTTCCAGAGTTAAACCCGTGTGTGGATTCAGCAGTCTGCAGAGACTTTCTCTGCAGAGTCCCAAAACAGGCGTTTTCAGCCCATTACCGGCATATGGAAGAAACAGCAGTAAGCACCGGGAAATATCTGCTTCTAAATCCAAAACGCAGCTATCTAACAGAACGGTTGTCAATGTGTGCACTCAACTTCCAGAGTTAAACCCGTGTGTGGATTCAGCAGTCTGCAGAGACTTTCTCTGCAGAGTCCCAAAACAGGCGTTTTCAGCCCATTACCGGCATATGGAAGAAACAGCAGTAAGCACAGGGAAATATCTGCTTCTAAATCCAAAACGCAGCTATCTAACAGAACGGTTGTCAATGTGTGCACTCAACTTCCAGAGTTAAACCCGTGTGTGGATTCAGCAGTCTGCAGAGACTTTCTCTGCAGAGTCCCAAAACAGGCGTTTTCAGCCCATTACCGGCATATGGAAGAAACAGCAGTAAGCACAGGGAAATATCTGCTTCTAAATCCAAAACGCAGCTATCTAACAGAACGGTTGTCAATGTGTGCACTCAACTTCCAGAGTTAAACCCGTGTGTGGATTCAGCAGTCTGCAGAGACTTTCTCTGCAGAGTCCCAAAACAGGTGTTTTCAGCCCATTACCGGCATATGGAAGAAACAGCAGTAAGCACAGGGAAATATCTGCTTCTAAATCCAAAACGCAGCTATCTAACAGAACGGTTGTCAATGTGTGCACTCAACTTCCAGGGTTAAACCCGTGTGTGGATTCAGCAGTCTGCAGAGACTTTCTCTGCAGAGTCCCAAAACAGGCGTTTTCAGCCCATTACCGGCATATGGAAGAAACAGCAGTAAGCACAGGGAAATATCTGCTTCTAAATCCAAAACGCAGCTATCTAACAGAACGGTTGTCAATGTGTGCACTCAACTTCCAGAGTTAAACCCGTGTGTGGATTCAGCAGTCTGCAGAGACTTTCTCTGCAGAGTCCCAAAACAGGCGTTTTCAGCCCATTACCGGCATATGGAAGAAACAGCAGTAAGCACAGGGAAATATCTGCTTCTAAATCCAAAACGCAGCTATCTAACAGAACGGTTGTCAATGTGTGCACTCAACTTCCAGAGTTAAACCCGTGTGTGGATTCAGCAGTCTGCAAACACTTTCTCTGCAGAGTCCCAAAACAGGCGTTTTCAGCCCATTACCGGCATATGGAAGAAACAGCAGTAAGCACAGGGAAATATCTGCTTCTAAATCCAAAACGCAGCTATCTAACAGAACGGTTGTCAATGTGTGCACTCAACTTCCAGAGTTAAACCCGTGTGTGGATTCAGCAGTCTGCAGAGACTTTCTCTGCAGAGTCCCAAAACAGGCGTTTTCAGCCCATTACCGGCATATGGAAGAAACAGCAGTAAGCACAGGGAAATATCTGCTTCTAAATCCAAAACGCAGCTATCTAACAGAACGGTTGTCAATGTGTGCACTCAACTTCCAGAGTTAAACCCGTGTGTGGATTCAGCAGTCTGCAGAGACTTTCTCTGCAGAGTCCCAAAACAGGCGTTTTCAGCCCATTACCGGCATATGGAAGAAACAGCAGTAAGCACAGGGAAATATCTGCTTCTAAATCCAAAACGCAGCTATCTAACAGAACGGTTGTCAATGTGTGCACTCAACTTCCAGAGTTAAACCCGTGTGTGGATTCAGCAGTCTGCAGAGACTTTCTCTGCAGAGTCCCAAAACAGGCGTTTTCAGCCCATTACCTGCATATGGAAGAAACAGCAGTAAGCACAGGGAAATATCTGCTTCTAAATCCAAAACGCAGCTATCTAACAGAACGGTTGTCAATGTGTGCACTCAACTTCCAGAGTTAAACCCGTGTGTGGATTCAGCAGTCTGCAGAGACTTTCTCTGCAGAGTCCCAAGACAGGCGTTTTCAGCCCATTACCGGCATATGGAAGTAACAGCAGTAAGCACAGGGAAATATCTGCTTCTAAATCCAAAACGCAGCTATCTAACAGAACGGTTGTCAATGTGTGCACTCAACTTCCAGAGTTAAACCCGTGTGTGGATTCAGCAGTCTGCAGAGACTTTCTCTGCAGAGTCCCAAAACAGGCGTTTTCAGCCCATTACCGGCATATGGAAGAAACAGCAGTAAGCACAAGGAAATATCTGCTTCTAAATCCAAAACGCAGCAATCTAACAGAACGGTTGTCAATGTGTGCACTCAACTTGCAGAGATAAACCCGTGTGTGGATTCAGCAGTCTGCAGAGACTTTCTCTGCAGAGTCCCAAGACAGGCGTTTTCAGCCCATTACCGGCATATGGAAGAAACAGCAGTAAGCACCGGGAAATATCTGCTTCTAAATCCAAAACGCAGCTATCTAACAGAACGGTTGTCAATGTGTGCACTCAACTTCCAGAGTTAAACCCGTGTGTGGATTCAGCAGTCTGCAGAGACTTTCTCTGCAGAGTCCCAAAACAGGCGTTTTCAGCCCATTACCGGCATATGGAAGAAACAGCAGTAAGCACAGGGAAATATCTGCTTCTAAATCCAAAACGCAGCTATCTAACAGAACGGTTGTCAATGTGTGCACTCAACTTCCAGAGTTAAACCCGTGTGTGGATTCAGCAGTCTGCAGAGACTTTCTCTGCAGAGTCCCAAGACAGGCGTTTTCAGCCCATTACCGGCATATGGAAGAAACAGCAGTAAGCACAGGGAAATATCTGCTTCTAAATCCAAAACGCAGCTATCTAACAGAACGGTTGTCAATGTGTGCACTCAACTTCCAGAGTTAAACCCGTGTGTGGATTCAGCAGTCTGCAGAGACTTTCTCTGCAGAGTCCCAAGATAGGCGTTTTCAGCCCATTACCGGCATATGGAAGAAACAGCAGTAAGCACAGGGAAATATCTGCTTCTAAATCCAAAACGCAGCTATCTAACAGAACGGTTGTCAATGTGTGCACTCAACTTCCAGAGTTAAACCCGTGTGTGGATTCAGCAGTCTGCAGAGACTTTCTCTGCAGAGTCCCAAAACAGGCGTTTTCAGCCCATTACCGGCATATGGAAGAAACAGCAGTAAGCACAAGGAAATATCTGCTTCTAAATCCAAAACGCAGCTATCTAACAGAACGGTTGTCAATGTGTTCACTCAACTTGCAGAGATAAAACCGTGTGTGGATTCAGCAGTCTGCAGAGACTTTCTCTGCAGAGTCCCAAAACAGGCGTTTTCAGCCCATTACCGGCATATGGAAGAAACAGCAGTAAGCACAGGGAAATATCTGCTTCTAAATCCAAAACGCAGCTATCTAACAGAACGGTTGTCAATGTGTGCACTCAACTTCCAGAGTTAAACCCGTGTGTGGATTCAGCAGTCTGCAGAGACTTTCTCTGCAGAGTCCCAAAACAGGCGTTTTCAGCCCATTACCGGCATATGGAAGAAACAGCAGTAAGCACAGGGAAATATCTGCTTCTAAATCCAAAACGCAGCTATCTAACAGAACGGTTGTCAATGTGTGCACTCAACTTCCAGAGTTAAACCCGTGTGTGGATTCAGCAGTCTGCAGAGACTTTCTCTGCAGAGTCCCAAGACAGGCGTTTTCAGTCCATTACCGGCATATGGAAGAAACAGCAGTAAGCACAGGGAAATATCTGCTTCTAAATCCAAAACGCAGCTATCTAACAGAACGGTTGTCAATGTGTGCACTCAACTTCCAGAGTTAAACCCGTGTGTGGATTCAGCAGTCTGCAGAGACTTTCTCTGCAGAGTCCCAAAACAGGCGTTTTCAGCCCATTACCGGCATATGGAAGAAACAGCAGTAAGCACAAGGAAATATCTGCTTCTAAATCCAAAACGCAGCTATCTAACAGAACGGTTGTCAATGTGTGCACTCAACTTGCAGAGATAAACCCGTGTGTGGATTCAGCAGTCTGCAGAGACTTTCTCTGCAGAGTCCCAAAACAGGCGTTTTCAGCCCATTACCGGCATATGGAAGAAACAGCAGTAAGCACCGGGAAATATCTGCTTCTAAATCCAAAACGCAGCTATCTAACAGAACGGTTGTCAATGTGTGCACTCAACTTCCAGAGTTAAACCCGTGTGTGGATTCAGCAGTCTGCAGAGACTTTCTCTGCAGAGTCCCAAAACAGGCGTTTTCAGCCCATTACCGGCATATGGAAGAAACAGCAGTAAGCACAGGGAAATGTCTGCTTCTAAATCCAAAACGCAGCTATCTAACAGAACGGTTGTCAATGTGTGCACTCAACTTCCAGAGTTAAACCCGTGTGTGGATTCAGCAGTCTGCAGAGACTTTCTCTGCAGAGTCCCAAAACAGGCGTTTTCAGCCCATTACCGGCATATGGAAGAAACAGCAGTAAGCACAGGGAAATATCTGCTTCTAAATCCAAAACGCAGCTATCTAACAGAACGGTTGTCAATGTGTGCACTCAACTTCCAGAGTTAAACCCGTGTGTGGATTCAGCAGCCTGCAGACACTTTCTCTGCAGAGTCCCAAAACAGGCGTTTTCAGCCCAATACCGGCATTTGGAAGAAACGGCAGTAGGCACAGGGAAATATCTGCTTCTAAATCCAAAACGCAGCTATCTAACAGAACGGTTGTCAATGTGTGCACTCAACTTCCAGAGTTAAACCCGTGTGTGGATTCAGCAGTCTGCAGAGACTTTCTCTGCAGAGTCCCAAAACAGGCGTTTTCACCCCAATACCGGCATTTGGAAGAAACGGCAGTAGGCACAGGGAAATATCTGCTTCTAAATCCAAAACGCAGCTATCTAACAGAACGGTTGTCAATGTGTGCACTCAACTTCCAGAGTTAAACCCGTGTGTGGATTCAGCAGTCTGCAGAGACTTTCTCTGCAGAGTCCCAAAACAGGCGTTTTCAGCCCATTACCGGCATATGGAAGAAACAGCAGTAAGCACAGGGAAATATCTGCTTCTAAATCCAAAACGCAGCTATCTAACAGAACGGTTGTCAATGTGTGCACTCAACTTCCAGAGTTAAACCCGTGTGTGGATTCAGCAGTCTGCAGAGACTTTCTCTGCAGAGTCCCAAGACAGGCGTTTACAGCCGATTACCGGCATATGGAAGAAAGAGCAGTAAGCACAGGGAAATATCTGCTTCTAAATCCAAACGCAGCTATCTAACAGAACGGTTGTCAATGTGTGCACTCAACTTCCAGAGTTAAACCCGTGTGTGGATTCAGCAGTCTGCAAACACTTTCTCTGCAGAGTCCCAAAACAGGCGTTTTCAGCCCATTACCGGCATATGGAAGAAACAGCAGTAAGCACAGGGAAATATCTGCTTCTAAATCCAAAACGCAGCTATCTAACAGAACGGTTGTCAATGTGTGCACTCAACTTCCAGAGTTAAACCCGTGTGTGGATTCAGCAGTCTGCAGAGACTTTCTCTGCAGAGTCCCAAAACAGGCGTTTTCAGCCCATTACCGGCATATGGAAGAAACAGCAGTAAGCACAAGGAAATATCTGCTTCTAAATCCAAAACGCAGCTATCTAACAGAACGGTTGTCAATGTGTTCACTCAACTTGCAGAGATAAAACCGTGTGTGGATTCAGCAGTCTGCAGAGACTTTCTCTGCAGAGTCCCAAAACAGGCGTTTTCAGCCCATTACCGGCATATGGAAGAAACAGCAGTAAGCACAGGGAAATATCTGCTTCTAAATCCAAAACGCAGCTATCTAACAGAACGGTTGTCAATGTGTGCACTCAACTTCCAGAGTTAAACCCGTGTGTGGATTCAGCAGTCTGCAGAGACTTTCTCTGCAGAGTCCCAAAACAGGCGTTTTCAGCCCATTACCGGCATATGGAAGAAACAGCAGTAAGCACAGGGAAATATCTGCTTCTAAATCCAAAACGCAGCTATCTAACAGAACGGTTGTCAATGTGTGCACTCAACTTCCAGAGTTAAACCCGTGTGTGGATTCAGCAGTCTGCAGAGACTTTCTCTGCAGAGTCCCAAGACAGGCGTTTTCAGTCCATTACCGGCATATGGAAGAAACAGCAGTAAGCACAGGGAAATATCTGCTTCTAAATCCAAAACGCAGCTATCTAACAGAACGGTTGTCAATGTGTGCACTCAACTTCCAGAGTTAAACCCGTGTGTGGATTCAGCAGTCTGCAGAGACTTTCTCTGCAGAGTCCCAAAACAGGCGTTTTCAGCCCATTACCGGCATATGGAAGAAACAGCAGTAAGCACAAGGAAATATCTGCTTCTAAATCCAAAACGCAGCTATCTAACAGAACGGTTGTCAATGTGTGCACTCAACTTGCAGAGATAAACCCGTGTGTGGATTCAGCAGTCTGCAGAGACTTTCTCTGCAGAGTCCCAAAACAGGCGTTTTCAGCCCATTACCGGCATATGGAAGAAACAGCAGTAAGCACCGGGAAATATCTGCTTCTAAATCCAAAACGCAGCTATCTAACAGAACGGTTGTCAATGTGTGCACTCAACTTCCAGAGTTAAACCCGTGTGTGGATTCAGCAGTCTGCAGAGACTTTCTCTGCAGAGTCCCAAAACAGGCGTTTTCAGCCCATTACCGGCATATGGAAGAAACAGCAGTAAGCACAGGGAAATGTCTGCTTCTAAATCCAAAACGCAGCTATCTAACAGAACGGTTGTCAATGTGTGCACTCAACTTCCAGAGTTAAACCCGTGTGTGGATTCAGCAGTCTGCAGAGACTTTCTCTGCAGAGTCCCAAAACAGGCGTTTTCAGCCCATTACCGGCATATGGAAGAAACAGCAGTAAGCACAGGGAAATATCTGCTTCTAAATCCAAAACGCAGCTATCTAACAGAACGGTTGTCAATGTGTGCACTCAACTTCCAGAGTTAAACCCGTGTGTGGATTCAGCAGCCTGCAGACACTTTCTCTGCAGAGTCCCAAAACAGGCGTTTTCAGCCCAATACCGGCATTTGGAAGAAACGGCAGTAGGCACAGGGAAATATCTGCTTCTAAATCCAAAACGCAGCTATCTAACAGAACGGTTGTCAATGTGTGCACTCAACTTCCAGAGTTAAACCCGTGTGTGGATTCAGCAGTCTGCAGAGACTTTCTCTGCAGAGTCCCAAAACAGGCGTTTTCACCCCAATACCGGCATTTGGAAGAAACGGCAGTAGGCACAGGGAAATATCTGCTTCTAAATCCAAAACGCAGCTATCTAACAGAACGGTTGTCAATGTGTGCACTCAACTTCCAGAGTTAAACCCGTGTGTGGATTCAGCAGTCTGCAGAGACTTTCTCTGCAGAGTCCCAAAACAGGCGTTTTCAGCCCATTACCGGCATATGGAAGAAACAGCAGTAAGCACAGGGAAATATCTGCTTCTAAATCCAAAACGCAGCTATCTAACAGAACGGTTGTCAATGTGTGCACTCAACTTCCAGAGTTAAACCCGTGTGTGGATTCAGCAGTCTGCAGAGACTTTCTCTGCAGAGTCCCAAGACAGGCGTTTACAGCCGATTACCGGCATATGGAAGAAAGAGCAGTAAGCACAGGGAAATATCTGCTTCTAAATCCAAACGCAGCTATCTAACAGAACGGTTGTCAATGTGTGCACTCAACTTCCAGAGTTAAACCCGTGTGTGGATTCAGCAGTCTGCAAACACTTTCTCTGCAGAGCCCCAAAACAGGCGTTTTCAGCCCATTACCGGCATATGGAAGAAACAGCAGTAAGCACAGGGAAATATCTGCTTCTAAATCCAAAACGCAGCTATCTAACAGAACGGTTGTCAATGTGTGCACTCAACTTCCAGAGTTAAACCCGTGTGTGGATTCAGCAGTCTGCAGAGACTTTCTCTGCAGAGTCCCAAAACAGGCGTTTTCAGCCCATTACCGGCATATGGAAGAAACAGCAGTAAACACAGGGAAATATCTGCTTCTACATCCAAAACGCAGCTATCTAACAGAACGGTTGTCAATGTGTGCACTCAACTTCCAGAGTTAAACCCGTGTGTGGATTCAGCAGTCTGCAGAGACTTTCTCTGCAGAGTCCCAAGACAGGTGTTTTCAGCCCATTACAGGCATATGGAAGAAACAGCAGTAAGCACAGGGAAATATCTGCTTCTAAATCCAAAACGCAGCTATCTAACAGAACGGTTGTCAATGTGTGCACTCAACTTCCAGAGTTAAACCCGTGTGTGGATTCAGCAGTCTGCAGAGACTTTCTCTGCAGAGTCCCAAGACAGGCGTTTTCAGCCCATTACCGGCATATGGAAGAAACAGCAGTAAGCACAGGGAAATATCTGCTTCTAAATCCAAAACGCAGCTATCTAACAGAACGGTTGTCAATGTGTGCACTCAACTTCCAGAGTTAAACCCGTGTGTGGATTCAGCAGTCTGCAGAGACTTTCTCTGCAGAGTCCCAAAACAGGCGTTTTCAGCCCATTACCGGCATATGGAAGAAACAGCAGTAAGCACAGGGAAATATCTGCTTCTAAATCCAAAACGCAGCTATCTAACAGAACGGTTGTCAATGTGTGCACTCAACTTCCAGAGTTAAACCCGTGTGTGGATTCAGCAGTCTGCAGAGACTTTCTCTGCAGAGTCCCAAGACAGGCGTTTTCAGCCCATTACCGGCATATGGAAGAAACAGCAGTAAGCACAGGGAAATATCTGCTTCTAAATCCAAAACGCAGCTATCTAACAGAACGGTTGTCAATGTGTGCACTCAACTTCCAGAGTTAAACCCGTGTGTGGATTCAGCAGTCTGCAGAGACTTTCTCTGCAGAGTCCCAAAACAGGCGTTTTCAGCCCATTACCGGCATATGGAAGAAACAGCAGTAAGCACAAGGAAATATCTGCTTCTAAATCCAAAACGCAGCTATCTAACAGAACGGTTGTCAATGTGTTCACTCAATTTGCAGAGATAAACCCGTGTGTGGATTCAGCAGTCTGCAGAGACTTTCTCTGCAGAGTCCCAAAACAGGCGTTTTCAGCCCATTACCGGCATATGGAAGAAACAGCAGTAAGCACAGGGAAATATCTGCTTCTAAATCCAAAACGCAGCTATCTAACAGAACGGTTGTCAATGTGTGCACTCAACTTCCAGAGTTAAACCCGTGTGTGGATTCAGCAGTCTGCAAACACTTTCTCTGCAGAGTCCCAAAACAGGCGTTTTCAACCCATTACCGGCATATGGAAGAAACAGCAGTAAGCACAGGGAAATATCTGCTTCTAAATCCAAAACGCAGCTATCTAACAGAACGGTTGTCAATGTGTGCACTCAACTTCCAGAGTTAAACCCGTGTGTGGATTCAGCAGTCTGCAGAGACTTTCTCTGCAGAGTCCCAAAACAGGCGTTTTCAGCCCATTACCGGCATATGGAAGAAACAGCAGTAAGCACAGGGAAATATCTGCTTCTAAATCCAAAACGCAGCTATCTAACAGAACGGTTGTCAATGTGTGCACTCAACTTCCAAAGTTAAACCCGTGTGTGGATTCAGCAGTCTCCAAACACTTTCTGTGCAGAGTCTGAAAACAGGCCTTTCCGGCCCGGTACCGGCATATATAAGAAAGAGCATTAAGACTGCGTCTAAATCTCAGAAGAAACGTTTCTTTCAACCTGCTCGGCCGTGTGTTCTTTGACCTAAGGGAGTTTAATCTATGTTTAGATTCAGCGAGATAGAAACACGTTTATTCTAGGAGCTGTCTTTGGATATTCCGGAATGAATGGGAGTATATGCTGTAAAGACAAATATCTGTTTCTAAAACCAAAATGGATCTATCTAGCAGAGTGGTTGTGAATGTGTGCCTTTGGCTTAAAGAGGTAAACTGCTCTTCTCATGCAGCACTTTAGAAACCCTTTATATGCAAATTCTCATACAGGCCTTTCCAGCAAAACACCAGCCTAAAGGAAATAGCAGTAAGACTGCATCTTTAACATGGACGAAACTGTTTTCAAACTGCTCTGCTGTGTGTTCATTCATATAAGAGACTTGAATATATGTTCAGATTCAGCTAATTAGCAACACGTTTCTTCCAGGAGCTGTGTTTGCCTATTCCAGAGTATACTGGAGTATAAGATGTAAAGACAAATGTCTCGTTCCAAAAGAAAAACGGATGATCTAATGGAATGGTTGTCAATGTGTGCATTCAACTTACTGAGCTAAACTGCTGTTTGTATGCAGCAGTTTAGAAAACATTTCTGTGTAGATTCTCAAATAGACATTTCCAGCAAAATACCGGCCTATAAGAAATAGCAGTAAGACTGCGTCTAAAACTCAGAGGGAACGTTTCTTTCAAACTGCTCTGCAGTGTGTTCGTTCACCAAAGGTCGTTGAATCTATGTTTGGATTCAGCGAGTTTGAAACACGTTTATTCTAGGAGCTGCATTTCGATATTCCAGAGTGTATGGGAGTAAATGCTGTAAAGAGAAATATCTGTTTCTAAAACCAAAACGGAGCTATCTAACAGAATGGTTGTGAATGTGTGCATTCAACTTAAAGGGTTAATCTGCTCTTCTTAGGCAGCAGTTTAGAAACCCTTTATATGCAAATTCTAAAATCAACATTTGCAGCAAAACACCAGCCTAAAAGAAGTAGCAGTAAGACTGCATCTATAACATAGAAGAAACGTTTTCTTCAAAATGCTCTGCTCTGTGTTCATTCAACTAAGAGTCTTGAGTATATGTTCAGATTCAGCGAGTAAGAAACACGTTTCTTCCAGGAGCTGCATTTGCATATTCCAGAGTGTACTGGAGTATAAGGTTTAAAGTGAAATATCTGGTTCTAAAACAAACACGGAGCCATCTAACAGAATGGTTGTCACTGTGTGCATTCAGCTTATTGAGATAAACTGTTGTTTCTATGCAGCAGTTTAGAAAAGATTTTTGTGCAGATTCTAAAACAGACATTCCCAGCAAAATACCGGCCTCTAAGAAATAGCAATAAGACTGCGTCTAAAACTCAAATAAAACGTTTCTTTCAAACTGCTGTGCTGTGTGTTCGTTCACCTAAGGGAGTTGAATCTATGTTTAGATTCAGCGACTTAGAAACACGTCTATTCTGGGAGCTGCGTTTGGCTATTCCAGAATGAATGGGAGTATATGCTGTAACTAGAAACACAGGCTTCTAAAACCAAAACGGAGCTAGCTAACAGAATGATTGTGAATGAGGGCATTCAACTTAACGAATTAAACTGCTCCACTTATGCAGCAGTTTACAAACCATTTGTATGGAAATTCCAAAACCAACATTTCCAGGAAAACACCAGCCTAAAAGCAATAGCAGTAACAGTGCATCTATAACATGGAAGAAATGTTTTTTTCAAACTCCTCTGCTGCGTGTTCATTCACCTAAGAGACTTCAATATATGCTCAGATTCAGCGAGTTACAAACACGTTTCTTCCAGGAGCTGCGTTTGCATATATCAGAGTGTACTGGGGTACAAGATGTAAAGGGAAATATCTGATTATACGTAGAAACCCGTTTCTTTTAGGAGCTGCGTTTGGATATTCCAGAGTGAATGAGAGTATATGCTGTAAAGAGAAATAACTTCTTCTAAAACCAAAAGGCAGCTATGTAACTGAATGGTTGTCAATGCGTGCATTCACCTTCCAGAGATGAACTCGTGTGTGGATTCAGCAGTCTGCAAACACTTTCTGTGCAGAGTCCCAAAACAGGCGTTTTCAGCCCAATACCGGCATATGGAAGAAACAGCAGTAAGCACAGGGAAATATCTGCTTCTAAATCCAAAACGCAGCTATCTAACAGAACGGTTGTCAATGTGTGCACTCAACTTCCAGAGTTAAACCCGTGTGTGGATTCAGCAGTCTGCAAACACTTTCTCTGCAGAGTCCCAAAACAGGCGTTTTCAGCCCATTACCGGCATATGGAAGAAACAGCAGTAAGCACAGGGAAATATCTGCTTCTCAATCCAAAACGCAGCTATCTAACAGAACGGTTGTCAATGTGTGCACTCAACTTCCAGAGTTAAACCCGTGTGTGGATTCAGCAGCCTGCAGACACTTTCTCTGCAGAGTCCCAAAACAGGCGTTTTCAGCCCATTACCGGCATATGGAAGAAACAGCAGTAAGCACAGGGAAATATCTGCTTCTAAATCCAAAACGCAGCTATCTAACAGAACGGTTGTCAATGTGTGCACTCAACTTCCAGAGTTAAACCCGTGTGTGGATTCAGCAGTCTGCAGAGACTTTCTCTGCAGAGTCCCAAAACAGGCGTTTTCAGCCCAATACCGGCATTTGGAAGAAACGGCAGTAGGCACAGGGAAATATCTGCTTCTAAATCCAAAACGCAGCTATCTAACAGAACGGTTGTCAATGTGTGCACTCAACTTCCAGAGTTAAACCCGTGTGTGGATTCAGCAGTCTGCAAACACTTTCTGTGCAGAGTCTGAAAACAGGCCTTTCCGGCCCGGTACCGGCATATATAAGAAAGAGCATTAAGACTGCGTCTAAAACTCAGAAGAAACGTTTCTTTCAACCTGCTCGGCCGTGTGTTCTTTGACCTAAGGGAGTTTAATCTATGTTTAGATTCAGCGAGATAGAAACACGTTTATTCTAGGAGCTGTCTTTGGATATTCCGGAATGAATGGGAGTATATGCTGTAAAGAGAAATATCTGTTTCTAAAACCAAAATGGATCTATCTAGCAGAGTGGTTGTGAATGTGTGCCTTTGGCTTAAAGAGGTAAACTGCTCTTCTCATGCAGCACTTTAGAAACCCTTTATATGCAAATTCTCATACAGGCCTTTCCAGCAAAACACCAGCCTAAAGGAAATAGCAGTAAGACTGCATCTTTAACATGGACGAAACTGTTTTCAAACTGCTCTGCTGTGTGTTCATTCATATAAGAGACTTGAATATATGTTCAGATTCAGCTAATTAGCAACACGTTTCTTCCAGGAGCTGTGTTTGCCTATTCCAGAGTATACTGGAGTATAAGATGTAAAGACAAATGTCTCGTTCCAAAAGAAAAACGGATGATCTAATGGAATGGTTGTCAATGTGTGCATTCAACTTACTGAGCTAAACTGCTGTTTGTATGCAGCAGTTTAGAAAACATTTCTGTGTAGATTCTCAAATAGACATTTCCAGCAAAATACCGGCCTATAAGAAATAGCAGTAAGACTGCGTCTAAAACTCAGAGGGAACGTTTCTTTCAAACTGCTCTGCAGTGTGTTCGTTCACCAAAGGTCGTTGAATCTATGTTTGGATTCAGCGAGTTTGAAACACGTTTATTCTAGGAGCTGCATTTCGATATTCCAGAGTGTATGGGAGTAAATGCTGTAAAGAGAAATATCTGTTTCTAAAACCAAAACGGAGCTATCTAACAGAATGGTTGTGAATGTGTGCATTCAACTTAAAGGGTTAATCTGCTCTTCTTAGGCAGCAGTTTAGAAACCCTTTATATGCAAATTCTAAAATCAACATTTGCAGCAAAACACCAGCCTAAAAGAAGTAGCAGTAAGACTGCATCTATAACATAGAAGAAACGTTTTCTTCAAAATGCTCTGCTCTGTGTTCATTCAACTAAGAGTCTTGAGTATATGTTCAGATTCAGCGAGTAAGAAACACGTTTCTTCCAGGAGCTGCATTTGCATATTCCAGAGTGTACTGGAGTATAAGGTTTAAAGTGAAATATCTGGTTCTAAAACAAACACGGAGCCATCTAACAGAATGGTTGTCACTGTGTGCATTCAGCTTATTGAGATAAACTGTTGTTTCTATGCAGCAGTTTAGAAAAGATTTTTGTGCAGATTCTAAAACAGACATTCCCAGCAAAATACCGGCCTCTAAGAAATAGCAATAAGACTGCGTCTAAAACTCAAATAAAACGTTTCTTTCAAACTGCTGTGCTGTGTGTTCGTTCACCTAAGGGAGTTGAATCTATGTTTAGATTCAGCGACTTAGAAACACGTCTATTCTGGGAGCTGCGTTTGGCTATTCCAGAATGAATGGGAGTATATGCTGTAACTAGAAACACAGGCTTCTAAAACCAAAACGGAGCTAGCTAACAGAATGATTGTGAATGAGGGCATTCAACTTAACGAATTAAACTGCTCCACTTATGCAGCAGTTTACAAACCATTTGTATGGAAATTCTAAAACCAACATTTCCAGGAAAACACCAGCCTAAAAGCAATAGCAGTAACAGTGCATCTATAACATGGAAGAAATGTTTTTTTCAAACTCCTCTGTCGCGTGTTCATTCACCTAAGAGACTTCAATATATGCTCAGATTCAGCGAGTTACAAACACGTTTCTTCCAGGAGCTGCGTTTGCATATATCAGAGTGTACTGGGGTACAAGATGTAAAGGGAAATATCTGATTATACGTAGAAACCCGTTTCTTTTAGGAGCTGCGTTTGGATATTCCAGAGTGAATGAGAGTATATGCTGTAAAGAGAAATAACTTCTTCTAAAACCAAAAGGCAGCTATGTAACTGAATGGTTGTCAATGCGTGCATTCACCTTCCAGAGATGAACTCGTGTGTGGATTCAGCAGTCTGCAAACACTTTCTGTGCAGAGTCCCAAAACAGGCGTTTTCAGCCCAATACCGGCATATGGAAGAAACAGCAGTAAGCACAGGGAAATATCTGCTTCTAAATCCAAAACGCAGCTATCTAACAGAACGGTTGTCAATGTGTGCACTCAACTTCCAGAGTTAAACCCGTGTGTGGATTCAGCAGTCTGCAAACACTCTCTGCAGAGTCCCAAAACAGGCGTTTTCAGCCCAATACCGGCATATGGAACAAACAGCAGTAAGCACAGGGAAATATCTGCTTCTAAATCCAAAACGCAGCTATCTAACAGAACGGTTGTCAATGTGTGCACTCAACTTCCAGAGTTAAACCCGTGTGTGGATTCAGCAGTCTGCAGAGACTTTCTCTGCAGAGTCCCAAAACAGGCGTTTTCAGCCCATTACCGGCATATGGAAGAAACAGCAGTAAGCACAGGGAAATATCTGCTTCTAAATCCAAAACGCAGCTATCTAACAGAACGGTTGTCAATGTGTGCACTCAACTTCCAGAGTTAAACCCGTGTGTGGATTCAGCAGTCTGCAGAGACTTTCTCTGCAGAGTCCCAAAACAGGCGTTTTCAGCCCAATACCGGCATTTGGAAGAAACGGCAGTAGGCACAGGGAAATATCTGCTTCTAAATCCAAAACGCAGCTATCTAACAGAACGGTTGTCAATGTGTGCACTCAACTTCCAGAGTTAAACCCGTGTGTGGATTCAGCAGTCTGCAGAGACTTTCTCTGCAGAGTCCCAAAACAGGCGTTTTCACCCCAATACCGGCATTTGGAAGAAACGGCAGTAGGCACAGGGAAATATCTGCTTCTAAATCCAAAACGCAGCTATCTAACAGAACGGTTGTCAATGTGTGCACTCAACTTCCAGAGTTAAACCCGTGTGTGGATTCAGCAGTCTGCAAACACTTTCTGTGCAGAGTCTGAAAACAGGCCTTTCCGGCCCGGTACCGGCATATATAAGAAAGAGCATTAAGACTGCGTCTAAAACTCAGAAGAAACGTTTCTTTCAACCTGCTCGGCCGTGTGTTCTTTGACCTAAGGGAGTTTAATCTATGTTTAGATTCAGCGAGATAGAAACACGTTTATTCTAGGAGCTGTCTTTGGATATTCCGGAATGAATGGGAGTATATGCTGTAAAGAGAAATATCTGTTTCTAAAACCAAAATGGATCTATCTAGCAGAGTGGTTGTGAATGTGTGCCTTTGGCTTAAAGAGGTAAACTGCTCTTCTCATGCAGCACTTTAGAAACCCTTTATATGCAAATTCTCATACAGGCCTTTCCAGCAAAACACCAGCCTAAAGGAAATAGCAGTAAGACTGCATCTTTAACATGGACGAAACTGTTTTCAAACTGCTCTGCTGTGTGTTCATTCATATAAGAGACTTGAATATATGTTCAGATTCAGCTAATTAGCAACACGTTTCTTCCAGGAGCTGTGTTTGCCTATTCCAGAGTATACTGGAGTATAAGATGTAAAGACAAATGTCTCGTTCCAAAAGAAAAACGGATGATCTAATGGAATGGTTGTCAATGTGTGCATTCAACTTACTGAGCTAAACTGCTGTTTGTATGCAGCAGTTTAGAAAACATTTCTGTGTAGATTCTCAAATAGACATTTCCAGCAAAATACCGGCCTATAAGAAATAGCAGTAAGACTGCGTCTAAAACTCAGAGGGAACGTTTCTTTCAAACTGCTCTGCAGTGTGTTCGTTCACCAAAGGTCGTTGAATCTATGTTTGGATTCAGCGAGTTTGAAACACGTTTATTCTAGGAGCTGCATTTCGATATTCCAGAGTGTATGGGAGTAAATGCTGTAAAGAGAAATATCTGTTTCTAAAACCAAAACGGAGCTATCTAACAGAATGGTTGTGAATGTGTGCATTCAACTTAAAGGGTTAATCTGCTCTTCTTAGGCAGCAGTTTAGAAACCCTTTATATGCAAATTCTAAAATCAACATTTGCAGCAAAACACCAGCCTAAAAGAAGTAGCAGTAAGACTGCATCTATAACATAGAAGAAACGTTTTCTTCAAAATGCTCTGCTCTGTGTTCATTCAACTAAGAGTCTTGAGTATATGTTCAGATTCAGCGAGTAAGAAACACGTTTCTTCCAGGAGCTGCATTTGCATATTCCAGAGTGTACTGGAGTATAAGGTTTAAAGTGAAATATCTGGTTCTAAAACAAACACGGAGCCATCTAACAGAATGGTTGTCACTGTGTGCATTCAGCTTATTGAGATAAACTGTTGTTTCTATGCAGCAGTTTAGAAAAGATTTTTGTGCAGATTCTAAAACAGACATTCCCAGCAAAATACCGGCCTCTAAGAAATAGCAATAAGACTGCGTCTAAAACTCAAATAAAACGTTTCTTTCAAACTGCTGTGCTGTGTGTTCGTTCACCTAAGGGAGTTGAATCTATGTTTAGATTCAGCGACTTAGAAACACGTCTATTCTGGGAGCTGCGTTTGGCTATTCCAGAATGAATGGGAGTATATGCTGTAACTAGAAACACAGGCTTCTAAAACCAAAACGGAGCTAGCTAACAGAATGATTGTGAATGAGGGCATTCAACTTAACGAATTAAACTGCTCCACTTATGCAGCAGTTTACAAACCATTTGTATGGAAATTCTAAAACCAACATTTCCAGGAAAACACCAGCCTAAAAGCAATAGCAGTAACAGTGCATCTATAACATGGAAGAAATGTTTTTTTCAAACTCCTCTGTCGCGTGTTCATTCACCTAAGAGACTTCAATATATGCTCAGATTCAGCGAGTTACAAACACGTTTCTTCCAGGAGCTGCGTTTGCATATATCAGAGTGTACTGGGGTACAAGATGTAAAGGGAAATATCTGATTATACGTAGAAACCCGTTTCTTTTAGGAGCTGCGTTTGGATATTCCAGAGTGAATGAGAGTATATGCTGTAAAGAGAAATAACTTCTTCTAAAACCAAAAGGCAGCTATGTAACTGAATGGTTGTCAATGCGTGCATTCACCTTCCAGAGATGAACTCGTGTGTGGATTCAGCAGTCTGCAAACACTTTCTGTGCAGAGTCCCAAAACAGGCGTTTTCAGCCCAATACCGGCATATGGAAGAAACAGCAGTAAGCACAGGGAAATATCTGCTTCTAAATCCAAAACGCAGCTATCTAACAGAACGGTTGTCAATGTGTGCACTCAACTTCCAGAGTTAAACCCGTGTGTGGATTCAGCAGTCTGCAAACACTCTCTGCAGAGTCCCAAAACAGGCGTTTTCAGCCCAATACCGGCATATGGAACAAACAGCAGTAAGCACAGGGAAATATCTGCTTCTAAATCCAAAACGCAGCTATCTAACAGAACGGTTGTCAATGTGTGCACTCAACTTCCAGAGTTAAACCCGTGTGTGGATTCAGCAGTCTGCAGAGACTTTCTCTGCAGAGTCCCAAAACAGGCGTTTTCAGCCCATTACCGGCATATGGAAGAAACAGCAGTAAGCACAGGGAAATATCTGCTTCTAAATCCAAAACGCAGCTATCTAACAGAACGGTTGTCAATGTGTGCACTCAACTTCCAGAGTTAAACCCGTGTGTGGATTCAGCAGCCTGCAGACACTTTCTCTGCAGAGTCCCAAAACAGGCGTTTTCAGCCCAATACCGGCATTTGGAAGAAACGGCAGTAGGCACAGGGAAATATCTGCTTCTAAATCCAAAACGCAGCTATCTAACAGAACGGTTGTCAATGTGTGCACTCAACTTCCAGAGTTAAACCCGTGTGTGGATTCAGCAGTCTGCAGAGACTTTCTCTGCAGAGTCCCAAAACAGGCGTTTTCACCCCAATACCGGCATTTGGAAGAAACGGCAGTAGGCACAGGGAAATATCTGCTTCTAAATCCAAAACGCAGCTATCTAACAGAACGGTTGTCAATGTGTGCACTCAACTTCCAGAGTTAAACCCGTGTGTGGATTCAGCAGTCTGCAAACACTTTCTGTGCAGAGTCTGAAAACAGGCCTTTCCGGCCCGGTACCGGCATATATAAGAAAGAGCATTAAGACTGCGTCTAAAACTCAGAAGAAACGTTTCTTTCAACCTGCTCGGCCGTGTGTTCTTTGACCTAAGGGAGTTTAATCTATGTTTAGATTCAGCGAGATAGAAACACGTTTATTCTAGGAGCTGTCTTTGGATATTCCGGAATGAATGGGAGTATATGCTGTAAAGAGAAATATCTGTTTCTAAAACCAAAATGGATCTATCTAGCAGAGTGGTTGTGAATGTGTGCCTTTGGCTTAAAGAGGTAAACTGCTCTTCTCATGCAGCACTTTAGAAACCCTTTATATGCAAATTCTCATACAGGCCTTTCCAGCAAAACACCAGCCTAAAGGAAATAGCAGTAAGACTGCATCTTTAACATGGACGAAACTGTTTTCAAACTGCTCTGCTGTGTGTTCATTCATATAAGAGACTTGAATATATGTTCAGATTCAGCTAATTAGCAACACGTTTCTTCCAGGAGCTGTGTTTGC
The DNA here is from genome assembly GCF_030222135.1 of Aotus nancymaae. NCBI lineage: Eukaryota > Metazoa > Chordata > Mammalia > Primates > Aotidae > Aotus > Aotus nancymaae. The sequence continues at coordinate 122,722 of NW_026988776.1, forward strand.
CTATTCCAGAGTATACTGGAGTATAAGATGTAAAGACAAATGTCTCGTTCCAAAAGAAAAACGGATGATCTAATGGAATGGTTGTCAATGTGTGCATTCAACTTACTGAGCTAAACTGCTGTTTGTATGCAGCAGTTTAGAAAACATTTCTGTGTAGATTCTCAAATAGACATTTCCAGCAAAATACCGGCCTATAAGAAATAGCAGTAAGACTGCGTCTAAAACTCAGAGGGAACGTTTCTTTCAAACTGCTCTGCAGTGTGTTCGTTCACCAAAGGTCGTTGAATCTATGTTTGGATTCAGCGAGTTTGAAACACGTTTATTCTAGGAGCTGCATTTCGATATTCCAGAGTGTATGGGAGTAAATGCTGTAAAGAGAAATATCTGTTTCTAAAACCAAAACGGAGCTATCTAACAGAATGGTTGTGAATGTGTGCATTCAACTTAAAGGGTTAATCTGCTCTTCTTAGGCAGCAGTTTAGAAACCCTTTATATGCAAATTCTAAAATCAACATTTGCAGCAAAACACCAGCCTAAAAGAAGTAGCAGTAAGACTGCATCTATAACATAGAAGAAACGTTTTCTTCAAAATGCTCTGCTCTGTGTTCATTCAACTAAGAGTCTTGAGTATATGTTCAGATTCAGCGAGTAAGAAACACGTTTCTTCCAGGAGCTGCATTTGCATATTCCAGAGTGTACTGGAGTATAAGGTTTAAAGTGAAATATCTGGTTCTAAAACAAACACGGAGCCATCTAACAGAATGGTTGTCACTGTGTGCATTCAGCTTATTGAGATAAACTGTTGTTTCTATGCAGCAGTTTAGAAAAGATTTTTGTGCAGATTCTAAAACAGACATTCCCAGCAAAATACCGGCCTCTAAGAAATAGCAATAAGACTGCGTCTAAAACTCAAATAAAACGTTTCTTTCAAACTGCTGTGCTGTGTGTTCGTTCACCTAAGGGAGTTGAATCTATGTTTAGATTCAGCGACTTAGAAACACGTCTATTCTGGGAGCTGCGTTTGGCTATTCCAGAATGAATGGGAGTATATGCTGTAACTAGAAACACAGGCTTCTAAAACCAAAACGGAGCTAGCTAACAGAATGATTGTGAATGAGGGCATTCAACTTAACGAATTAAACTGCTCCACTTATGCAGCAGTTTACAAACCATTTGTATGGAAATTCTAAAACCAACATTTCCAGGAAAACACCAGCCTAAAAGCAATAGCAGTAACAGTGCATCTATAACATGGAAGAAATGTTTTTTTCAAACTCCTCTGTCGCGTGTTCATTCACCTAAGAGACTTCAATATATGCTCAGATTCAGCGAGTTACAAACACGTTTCTTCCAGGAGCTGCGTTTGCATATATCAGAGTGTACTGGGGTACAAGATGTAAAGGGAAATATCTGATTATACGTAGAAACCCGTTTCTTTTAGGAGCTGCGTTTGGATATTCCAGAGTGAATGAGAGTATATGCTGTAAAGAGAAATAACTTCTTCTAAAACCAAAAGGCAGCTATGTAACTGAATGGTTGTCAATGCGTGCATTCACCTTCCAGAGATGAACTCGTGTGTGGATTCAGCAGTCTGCAAACACTTTCTGTGCAGAGTCCCAAAACAGGCGTTTTCAGCCCAATACCGGCATATGGAAGAAACAGCAGTAAGCACAGGGAAATATCTGCTTCTAAATCCAAAACGCAGCTATCTAACAGAACGGTTGTCAATGTGTGCACTCAACTTCCAGAGTTAAACCCGTGTGTGGATTCAGCAGTCTGCAAACACTCTCTGCAGAGTCCCAAAACAGGCGTTTTCAGCCCAATACCGGCATATGGAACAAACAGCAGTAAGCACAGGGAAATATCTGCTTCTAAATCCAAAACGCAGCTATCTAACAGAACGGTTGTCAATGTGTGCACTCAACTTCCAGAGTTAAACCCGTGTGTGGATTCAGCAGTCTGCAGAGACTTTCTCTGCAGAGTCCCAAAACAGGCGTTTTCAGCCCATTACCGGCATATGGAAGAAACAGCAGTAAGCACAGGGAAATATCTGCTTCTAAATCCAAAACGCAGCTATCTAACAGAACGGTTGTCAATGTGTGCACTCAACTTCCAGAGTTAAACCCGTGTGTGGATTCAGCAGCCTGCAGACACTTTCTCTGCAGAGTCCCAAAACAGGCGTTTTCAGCCCAATACCGGCATTTGGAAGAAACGGCAGTAGGCACAGGGAAATATCTGCTTCTAAATCCAAAACGCAGCTATCTAACAGAACGGTTGTCAATGTGTGCACTCAACTTCCAGAGTTAAACCCGTGTGTGGATTCAGCAGTCTGCAGAGACTTTCTCTGCAGAGTCCCAAAACAGGCGTTTTCACCCCAATACCGGCATTTGGAAGAAACGGCAGTAGGCACAGGGAAATATCTGCTTCTAAATCCAAAACGCAGCTATCTAACAGAACGGTTGTCAATGTGTGCACTCAACTTCCAGAGTTAAACCCGTGTGTGGATTCAGCAGTCTGCAAACACTTTCTGTGCAGAGTCTGAAAACAGGCCTTTCCGGCCCGGTACCGGCATATATAAGAAAGAGCATTAAGACTGCGTCTAAAACTCAGAAGAAACGTTTCTTTCAACCTGCTCGGCCGTGTGTTCTTTGACCTAAGGGAGTTTAATCTATGTTTAGATTCAGCGAGATAGAAACACGTTTATTCTAGGAGCTGTCTTTGGATATTCCGGAATGAATGGGAGTATATGCTGTAAAGAGAAATATCTGTTTCTAAAACCAAAATGGATCTATCTAGCAGAGTGGTTGTGAATGTGTGCCTTTGGCTTAAAGAGGTAAACTGCTCTTCTCATGCAGCACTTTAGAAACCCTTTATATGCAAATTCTCATACAGGCCTTTCCAGCAAAACACCAGCCTAAAGGAAATAGCAGTAAGACTGCATCTTTAACATGGACGAAACTGTTTTCAAACTGCTCTGCTGTGTGTTCATTCATATAAGAGACTTGAATATATGTTCAGATTCAGCTAATTAGCAACACGTTTCTTCCAGGAGCTGTGTTTGCCTATTCCAGAGTATACTGGAGTATAAGATGTAAAGACAAATGTCTCGTTCCAAAAGAAAAACGGATGATCTAATGGAATGGTTGTCAATGTGTGCATTCAACTTACTGAGCTAAACTGCTGTTTGTATGCAGCAGTTTAGAAAACATTTCTGTGTAGATTCTCAAATAGACATTTCCAGCAAAATACCGGCCTATAAGAAATAGCAGTAAGACTGCGTCTAAAACTCAGAGGGAACGTTTCTTTCAAACTGCTCTGCAGTGTGTTCGTTCACCAAAGGTCGTTGAATCTATGTTTGGATTCAGCGAGTTTGAAACACGTTTATTCTAGGAGCTGCATTTCGATATTCCAGAGTGTATGGGAGTAAATGCTGTAAAGAGAAATATCTGTTTCTAAAACCAAAACGGAGCTATCTAACAGAATGGTTGTGAATGTGTGCATTCAACTTAAAGGGTTAATCTGCTCTTCTTAGGCAGCAGTTTAGAAACCCTTTATATGCAAATTCTAAAATCAACATTTGCAGCAAAACACCAGCCTAAAAGAAGTAGCAGTAAGACTGCATCTATAACATAGAAGAAACGTTTTCTTCAAAATGCTCTGCTCTGTGTTCATTCAACTAAGAGTCTTGAGTATATGTTCAGATTCAGCGAGTAAGAAACACGTTTCTTCCAGGAGCTGCATTTGCATATTCCAGAGTGTACTGGAGTATAAGGTTTAAAGTGAAATATCTGGTTCTAAAACAAACACGGAGCCATCTAACAGAATGGTTGTCACTGTGTGCATTCAGCTTATTGAGATAAACTGTTGTTTCTATGCAGCAGTTTAGAAAAGATTTTTGTGCAGATTCTAAAACAGACATTCCCAGCAAAATACCGGCCTCTAAGAAATAGCAATAAGACTGCGTCTAAAACTCAAATAAAACGTTTCTTTCAAACTGCTGTGCTGTGTGTTCGTTCACCTAAGGGAGTTGAATCTATGTTTAGATTCAGCGACTTAGAAACACGTCTATTCTGGGAGCTGCGTTTGGCTATTCCAGAATGAATGGGAGTATATGCTGTAACTAGAAACACAGGCTTCTAAAACCAAAACGGAGCTAGCTAACAGAATGATTGTGAATGAGGGCATTCAACTTAACGAATTAAACTGCTCCACTTATGCAGCAGTTTACAAACCATTTGTATGGAAATTCTAAAACCAACATTTCCAGGAAAACACCAGCCTAAAAGCAATAGCAGTAACAGTGCATCTATAACATGGAAGAAATGTTTTTTTCAAACTCCTCTGTCGCGTGTTCATTCACCTAAGAGACTTCAATATATGCTCAGATTCAGCGAGTTACAAACACGTTTCTTCCAGGAGCTGCGTTTGCATATATCAGAGTGTACTGGGGTACAAGATGTAAAGGGAAATATCTGATTATACGTAGAAACCCGTTTCTTTTAGGAGCTGCGTTTGGATATTCCAGAGTGAATGAGAGTATATGCTGTAAAGAGAAATAACTTCTTCTAAAACCAAAAGGCAGCTATGTAACTGAATGGTTGTCAATGCGTGCATTCACCTTCCAGAGATGAACTCGTGTGTGGATTCAGCAGTCTGCAAACACTTTCTGTGCAGAGTCCCAAAACAGGCGTTTTCAGCCCAATACCGGCATATGGAAGAAACAGCAGTAAGCACAGGGAAATATCTGCTTCTAAATCCAAAACGCAGCTATCTAACAGAACGGTTGTCAATGTGTGCACTCAACTTCCAGAGTTAAACCCGTGTGTGGATTCAGCAGTCTGCAAACACTCTCTGCAGAGTCCCAAAACAGGCGTTTTCAGCCCAATACCGGCATATGGAACAAACAGCAGTAAGCACAGGGAAATATCTGCTTCTAAATCCAAAACGCAGCTATCTAACAGAACGGTTGTCAATGTGTGCACTCAACTTCCAGAGTTAAACCCGTGTGTGGATTCAGCAGTCTGCAGAGACTTTCTCTGCAGAGTCCCAAAACAGGCGTTTTCAGCCCATTACCGGCATATGGAAGAAACAGCAGTAAGCACAGGGAAATATCTGCTTCTAAATCCAAAACGCAGCTATCTAACAGAACGGTTGTCAATGTGTGCACTCAACTTCCAGAGTTAAACCCGTGTGTGGATTCAGCAGCCTGCAGACACTTTCTCTGCAGAGTCCCAAAACAGGCGTTTTCAGCCCAATACCGGCATTTGGAAGAAACGGCAGTAGGCACAGGGAAATATCTGCTTCTAAATCCAAAACGCAGCTATCTAACAGAACGGTTGTCAATGTGTGCACTCAACTTCCAGAGTTAAACCCGTGTGTGGATTCAGCAGTCTGCAGAGACTTTCTCTGCAGAGTCCCAAAACAGGCGTTTTCACCCCAATACCGGCATTTGGAAGAAACGGCAGTAGGCACAGGGAAATATCTGCTTCTAAATCCAAAACGCAGCTATCTAACAGAACGGTTGTCAATGTGTGCACTCAACTTCCAGAGTTAAACCCGTGTGTGGATTCAGCAGTCTGCAAACACTTTCTGTGCAGAGTCTGAAAACAGGCCTTTCCGGCCCGGTACCGGCATATATAAGAAAGAGCATTAAGACTGCGTCTAAAACTCAGAAGAAACGTTTCTTTCAACCTGCTCGGCCGTGTGTTCTTTGACCTAAGGGAGTTTAATCTATGTTTAGATTCAGCGAGATAGAAACACGTTTATTCTAGGAGCTGTCTTTGGATATTCCGGAATGAATGGGAGTATATGCTGTAAAGAGAAATATCTGTTTCTAAAACCAAAATGGATCTATCTAGCAGAGTGGTTGTGAATGTGTGCCTTTGGCTTAAAGAGGTAAACTGCTCTTCTCATGCAGCACTTTAGAAACCCTTTATATGCAAATTCTCATACAGGCCTTTCCAGCAAAACACCAGCCTAAAGGAAATAGCAGTAAGACTGCATCTTTAACATGGACGAAACTGTTTTCAAACTGCTCTGCTGTGTGTTCATTCATATAAGAGACTTGAATATATGTTCAGATTCAGCTAATTAGCAACACGTTTCTTCCAGGAGCTGTGTTTGCCTATTCCAGAGTATACTGGAGTATAAGATGTAAAGACAAATGTCTCGTTCCAAAAGAAAAACGGATGATCTAATGGAATGGTTGTCAATGTGTGCATTCAACTTACTGAGCTAAACTGCTGTTTGTATGCAGCAGTTTAGAAAACATTTCTGTGTAGATTCTCAAATAGACATTTCCAGCAAAATACCGGCCTATAAGAAATAGCAGTAAGACTGCGTCTAAAACTCAGAGGGAACGTTTCTTTCAAACTGCTCTGCAGTGTGTTCGTTCACCAAAGGTCGTTGAATCTATGTTTGGATTCAGCGAGTTTGAAACACGTTTATTCTAGGAGCTGCATTTCGATATTCCAGAGTGTATGGGAGTAAATGCTGTAAAGAGAAATATCTGTTTCTAAAACCAAAACGGAGCTATCTAACAGAATGGTTGTGAATGTGTGCATTCAACTTAAAGGGTTAATCTGCTCTTCTTAGGCAGCAGTTTAGAAACCCTTTATATGCAAATTCTAAAATCAACATTTGCAGCAAAACACCAGCCTAAAAGAAGTAGCAGTAAGACTGCATCTATAACATAGAAGAAACGTTTTCTTCAAAATGCTCTGCTCTGTGTTCATTCAACTAAGAGTCTTGAGTATATGTTCAGATTCAGCGAGTAAGAAACACGTTTCTTCCAGGAGCTGCATTTGCATATTCCAGAGTGTACTGGAGTATAAGGTTTAAAGTGAAATATCTGGTTCTAAAACAAACACGGAGCCATCTAACAGAATGGTTGTCACTGTGTGCATTCAGCTTATTGAGATAAACTGTTGTTTCTATGCAGCAGTTTAGAAAAGATTTTTGTGCAGATTCTAAAACAGACATTCCCAGCAAAATACCGGCCTCTAAGAAATAGCAATAAGACTGCGTCTAAAACTCAAATAAAACGTTTCTTTCAAACTGCTGTGCTGTGTGTTCGTTCACCTAAGGGAGTTGAATCTATGTTTAGATTCAGCGACTTAGAAACACGTCTATTCTGGGAGCTGCGTTTGGCTATTCCAGAATGAATGGGAGTATATGCTGTAACTAGAAACACAGGCTTCTAAAACCAAAACGGAGCTAGCTAACAGAATGATTGTGAATGAGGGCATTCAACTTAACGAATTAAACTGCTCCACTTATGCAGCAGTTTACAAACCATTTGTATGGAAATTCTAAAACCAACATTTCCAGGAAAACACCAGCCTAAAAGCAATAGCAGTAACAGTGCATCTATAACATGGAAGAAATGTTTTTTTCAAACTCCTCTGTCGCGTGTTCATTCACCTAAGAGACTTCAATATATGCTCAGATTCAGCGAGTTACAAACACGTTTCTTCCAGGAGCTGCGTTTGCATATATCAGAGTGTACTGGGGTACAAGATGTAAAGGGAAATATCTGATTATACGTAGAAACCCGTTTCTTTTAGGAGCTGCGTTTGGATATTCCAGAGTGAATGAGAGTATATGCTGTAAAGAGAAATAACTTCTTCTAAAACCAAAAGGCAGCTATGTAACTGAATGGTTGTCAATGCGTGCATTCACCTTCCAGAGATGAACTCGTGTGTGGATTCAGCAGTCTGCAAACACTTTCTGTGCAGAGTCCCAAAACAGGCGTTTTCAGCCCAATACCGGCATATGGAAGAAACAGCAGTAAGCACAGGGAAATATCTGCTTCTAAATCCAAAACGCAGCTATCTAACAGAACGGTTGTCAATGTGTGCACTCAACTTCCAGAGTTAAACCCGTGTGTGGATTCAGCAGTCTGCAAACACTCTCTGCAGAGTCCCAAAACAGGCGTTTTCAGCCCAATACCGGCATATGGAACAAACAGCAGTAAGCACAGGGAAATATCTGCTTCTAAATCCAAAACGCAGCTATCTAACAGAACGGTTGTCAATGTGTGCACTCAACTTCCAGAGTTAAACCCGTGTGTGGATTCAGCAGTCTGCAGAGACTTTCTCTGCAGAGTCCCAAAACAGGCGTTTTCAGCCCATTACCGGCATATGGAAGAAACAGCAGTAAGCACAGGGAAATATCTGCTTCTAAATCCAAAACGCAGCTATCTAACAGAACGGTTGTCAATGTGTGCACTCAACTTCCAGAGTTAAACCCGTGTGTGGATTCAGCAGCCTGCAGACACTTTCTCTGCAGAGTCCCAAAACAGGCGTTTTCAGCCCAATACCGGCATTTGGAAGAAACGGCAGTAGGCACAGGGAAATATCTGCTTCTAAATCCAAAACGCAGCTATCTAACAGAACGGTTGTCAATGTGTGCACTCAACTTCCAGAGTTAAACCCGTGTGTGGATTCAGCAGTCTGCAGAGACTTTCTCTGCAGAGTCCCAAAACAGGCGTTTTCACCCCAATACCGGCATTTGGAAGAAATGGCAGTAGGCACAGGGAAATATCTGCTTCTAAATCCAAAACGCAGCTATCTAACAGAACGGTTGTCAATGTGTGCACTCAACTTCCAGAGTTAAACCCGTGTGTGGATTCAGCAGTCTGCAAACACTTTCTGTGCAGAGTCTGAAAACAGGCCTTTCCGGCCCGGTACCGGCATATATAAGAAAGAGCATTAAGACTGCGTCTAAAACTCAGAAGAAACGTTTCTTTCAACCTGCTCGGCCGTGTGTTCTTTGACCTAAGGGAGTTTAATCTATGTTTAGATTCAGCGAGATAGAAACACGTTTATTCTAGGAGCTGTCTTTGGATATTCCGGAATGAATGGGAGTATATGCTGTAAAGAGAAATATCTGTTTCTAAAACCAAAATGGATCTATCTAGCAGAGTGGTTGTGAATGTGTGCCTTTGGCTTAAAGAGGTAAACTGCTCTTCTCATGCAGCACTTTAGAAACCCTTTATATGCAAATTCTCATACAGGCCTTTCCAGCAAAACACCAGCCTAAAGGAAATAGCAGTAAGACTGCATCTTTAACATGGACGAAACTGTTTTCAAACTGCTCTGCTGTGTGTTCATTCATATAAGAGACTTGAATATATGTTCAGATTCAGCTAATTAGCAACACGTTTCTTCCAGGAGCTGTGTTTGCCTATTCCAGAGTATACTGGAGTATAAGATGTAAAGACAAATGTCTCGTTCCAAAAGAAAAACGGATGATCTAATGGAATGGTTGTCAATGTGTGCATTCAACTTACTGAGCTAAACTGCTGTTTGTATGCAGCAGTTTAGAAAACATTTCTGTGTAGATTCTCAAATAGACATTTCCAGCAAAATACCGGCCTATAAGAAATAGCAGTAAGACTGCGTCTAAAACTCAGAGGGAACGTTTCTTTCAAACTGCTCTGCAGTGTGTTCGTTCACCAAAGGTCGTTGAATCTATGTTTGGATTCAGCGAGTTTGAAACACGTTTATTCTAGGAGCTGCATTTCGATATTCCAGAGTGTATGGGAGTAAATGCTGTAAAGAGAAATATCTGTTTCTAAAACCAAAACGGAGCTATCTAACAGAATGGTTGTGAATGTGTGCATTCAACTTAAAGGGTTAATCTGCTCTTCTTAGGCAGCAGTTTAGAAACCCTTTATATGCAAATTCTAAAATCAACATTTGCAGCAAAACACCAGCCTAAAAGAAGTAGCAGTAAGACTGCATCTATAACATAGAAGAAACGTTTTCTTCAAAATGCTCTGCTCTGTGTTCATTCAACTAAGAGTCTTGAGTATATGTTCAGATTCAGCGAGTAAGAAACACGTTTCTTCCAGGAGCTGCATTTGCATATTCCAGAGTGTACTGGAGTATAAGGTTTAAAGTGAAATATCTGGTTCTAAAACAAACACGGAGCCATCTAACAGAATGGTTGTCACTGTGTGCATTCAGCTTATTGAGATAAACTGTTGTTTCTATGCAGCAGTTTAGAAAAGATTTTTGTGCAGATTCTAAAACAGACATTCCCAGCAAAATACCGGCCTCTAAGAAATAGCAATAAGACTGCGTCTAAAACTCAAATAAAACGTTTCTTTCAAACTGCTGTGCTGTGTGTTCGTTCACCTAAGGGAGTTGAATCTATGTTTAGATTCAGCGACTTAGAAACACGTCTATTCTGGGAGCTGCGTTTGGCTATTCCAGAATGAATGGGAGTATATGCTGTAACTAGAAACACAGGCTTCTAAAACCAAAACGGAGCTAGCTAACAGAATGATTGTGAATGAGGGCATTCAACTTAACGAATTAAACTGCTCCACTTATGCAGCAGTTTACAAACCATTTGTATGGAAATTCTAAAACCAACATTTCCAGGAAAACACCAGCCTAAAAGCAATAGCAGTAACAGTGCATCTATAACATGGAAGAAATGTTTTTTTCAAACTCCTCTGTCGCGTGTTCATTCACCTAAGAGACTTCAATATATGCTCAGATTCAGCGAGTTACAAACACGTTTCTTCCAGGAGCTGCGTTTGCATATATCAGAGTGTACTGGGGTACAAGATGTAAAGGGAAATATCTGATTATACGTAGAAACCCGTTTCTTTTAGGAGCTGCGTTTGGATATTCCAGAGTGAATGAGAGTATATGCTGTAAAGAGAAATAACTTCTTCTAAAACCAAAAGGCAGCTATGTAACTGAATGGTTGTCAATGCGTGCATTCACCTTCCAGAGATGAACTCGTGTGTGGATTCAGCAGTCTGCAAACACTTTCTGTGCAGAGTCCCAAAACAGGCGTTTTCAGCCCAATACCGGCATATGGAAGAAACAGCAGTAAGCACAGGGAAATATCTGCTTCTAAATCCAAAACGCAGCTATCTAACAGAACGGTTGTCAATGTGTGCACTCAACTTCCAGAGTTAAACCCGTGTGTGGATTCAGCAGTCTGCAAACACTCTCTGCAGAGTCCCAAAACAGGCGTTTTCAGCCCAATACCGGCATATGGAACAAACAGCAGTAAGCACAGGGAAATATCTGCTTCTAAATCCAAAACGCAGCTATCTAACAGAACGGTTGTCAATGTGTGCACTCAACTTCCAGAGTTAAACCCGTGTGTGGATTCAGCAGTCTGCAGAGACTTTCTCTGCAGAGTCCCAAAACAGGCGTTTTCAGCCCATTACCGGCATATGGAAGAAACAGCAGTAAGCACAGGGAAATATCTGCTTCTAAATCCAAAACGCAGCTATCTAACAGAACGGTTGTCAATGTGTGCACTCAACTTCCAGAGTTAAACCCGTGTGTGGATTCAGCAGCCTGCAGACACTTTCTCTGCAGAGTCCCAAAACAGGCGTTTTCAGCCCAATACCGGCATTTGGAAGAAACGGCAGTAGGCACAGGGAAATATCTGCTTCTAAATCCAAAACGCAGCTATCTAACAGAACGGTTGTCAATGTGTGCACTCAACTTCCAGAGTTAAACCCGTGTGTGGATTCAGCAGTCTGCAGAGACTTTCTCTGCAGAGTCCCAAAACAGGCGTTTTCACCCCAATACCGGCATTTGGAAGAAACGGCAGTAGGCACAGGGAAATATCTGCTTCTAAATCCAAAACGCAGCTATCTAACAGAACGGTTGTCAATGTGTGCACTCAACTTCCAGAGTTAAACCCGTGTGTGGATTCAGCAGTCTGCAAACACTTTCTGTGCAGAGTCTGAAAACAGGCCTTTCCGGCCCGGTACCGGCATATATAAGAAAGAGCATTAAGACTGCGTCTAAAACTCAGAAGAAACGTTTCTTTCAACCTGCTCGGCCGTGTGTTCTTTGACCTAAGGGAGTTTAATCTATGTTTAGATTCAGCGAGATAGAAACACGTTTATTCTAGGAGCTGTCTTTGGATATTCCGGAATGAATGGGAGTATATGCTGTAAAGAGAAATATCTGTTTCTAAAACCAAAATGGATCTATCTAGCAGAGTGGTTGTGAATGTGTGCCTTTGGCTTAAAGAGGTAAACTGCTCTTCTCATGCAGCACTTTAGAAACCCTTTATATGCAAATTCTCATACAGGCCTTTCCAGCAAAACACCAGCCTAAAGGAAATAGCAGTAAGACTGCATCTTTAACATGGACGAAACTGTTTTCAAACTGCTCTGCTGTGTGTTCATTCATATAAGAGACTTGAATATATGTTCAGATTCAGCTAATTAGCAACACGTTTCTTCCAGGAGCTGTGTTTGCCTATTCCAGAGTATACTGGAGTATAAGATGTAAAGACAAATGTCTCGTTCCAAAAGAAAAACGGATGATCTAATGGAATGGTTGTCAATGTGTGCATTCAACTTACTGAGCTAAACTGCTGTTTGTATGCAGCAGTTTAGAAAACATTTCTGTGTAGATTCTCAAATAGACATTTCCAGCAAAATACCGGCCTATAAGAAATAGCAGTAAGACTGCGTCTAAAACTCAGAGGGAACGTTTCTTTCAAACTGCTCTGCAGTGTGTTCGTTCACCAAAGGTCGTTGAATCTATGTTTGGATTCAGCGAGTTTGAAACACGTTTATTCTAGGAGCTGCATTTCGATATTCCAGAGTGTATGGGAGTAAATGCTGTAAAGAGAAATATCTGTTTCTAAAACCAAAACGGAGCTATCTAACAGAATGGTTGTGAATGTGTGCATTCAACTTAAAGGGTTAATCTGCTCTTCTTAGGCAGCAGTTTAGAAACCCTTTATATGCAAATTCTAAAATCAACATTTGCAGCAAAACACCAGCCTAAAAGAAGTAGCAGTAAGACTGCATCTATAACATAGAAGAAACGTTTTCTTCAAAATGCTCTGCTCTGTGTTCATTCAACTAAGAGTCTTGAGTATATGTTCAGATTCAGCGAGTAAGAAACACGTTTCTTCCAGGAGCTGCATTTGCATATTCCAGAGTGTACTGGAGTATAAGGTTTAAAGTGAAATATCTGGTTCTAAAACAAACACGGAGCCATCTAACAGAATGGTTGTCACTGTGTGCATTCAGCTTATTGAGATAAACTGTTGTTTCTATGCAGCAGTTTAGAAAAGATTTTTGTGCAGATTCTAAAACAGACATTCCCAGCAAAATACCGGCCTCTAAGAAATAGCAATAAGACTGCGTCTAAAACTCAAATAAAACGTTTCTTTCAAACTGCTGTGCTGTGTGTTCGTTCACCTAAGGGAGTTGAATCTATGTTTAGATTCAGCGACTTAGAAACACGTCTATTCTGGGAGCTGCGTTTGGCTATTCCAGAATGAATGGGAGTATATGCTGTAACTAGAAACACAGGCTTCTAAAACCAAAACGGAGCTAGCTAACAGAATGATTGTGAATGAGGGCATTCAACTTAACGAATTAAACTGCTCCACTTATGCAGCAGTTTACAAACCATTTGTATGGAAATTCTAAAACCAACATTTCCAGGAAAACACCAGCCTAAAAGCAATAGCAGTAACAGTGCATCTATAACATGGAAGAAATGTTTTTTTCAAACTCCTCTGTCGCGTGTTCATTCACCTAAGAGACTTCAATATATGCTCAGATTCAGCGAGTTACAAACACGTTTCTTCCAGGAGCTGCGTTTGCATATATCAGAGTGTACTGGGGTACAAGATGTAAAGGGAAATATCTGATTATACGTAGAAACCCGTTTCTTTTAGGAGCTGCGTTTGGATATTCCAGAGTGAATGAGAGTATATGCTGTAAAGAGAAATAACTTCTTCTAAAACCAAAAGGCAGCTATGTAACTGAATGGTTGTCAATGCGTGCATTCACCTTCCAGAGATGAACTCGTGTGTGGATTCAGCAGTCTGCAAACACTTTCTGTGCAGAGTCCCAAAACAGGCGTTTTCAGCCCAATACCGGCATATGGAAGAAACAGCAGTAAGCACAGGGAAATATCTGCTTCTAAATCCAAAACGCAGCTATCTAACAGAACGGTTGTCAATGTGTGCACTCAACTTCCAGAGTTAAACCCGTGTGTGGATTCAGCAGTCTGCAAACACTCTCTGCAGAGTCCCAAAACAGGCGTTTTCAGCCCAATACCGGCATATGGAACAAACAGCAGTAAGCACAGGGAAATATCTGCTTCTAAATCCAAAACGCAGCTATCTAACAGAACGGTTGTCAATGTGTGCACTCAACTTCCAGAGTTAAACCCGTGTGTGGATTCAGCAGTCTGCAGAGACTTTCTCTGCAGAGTCCCAAAACAGGCGTTTTCAGCCCATTACCGGCATATGGAAGAAACAGCAGTAAGCACAGGGAAATATCTGCTTCTAAATCCAAAACGCAGCTATCTAACAGAACGGTTGTCAATGTGTGCACTCAACTTCCAGAGTTAAACCCGTGTGTGGATTCAGCAGTCTGCAGAGACTTTCTCTGCAGAGTCCCAAAACAGGCGTTTTCACCCCAATACCGGCATTTGGAAGAAATGGCAGTAGGCACAGGGAAATATCTGCTTCTAAATCCAAAACGCAGCTATCTAACAGAACGGTTGTCAATGTGTGCACTCAACTTCCAGAGTTAAACCCGTGTGTGGATTCAGCAGTCTGCAAACACTTTCTGTGCAGAGTCTGAAAACAGGCCTTTCCGGCCCGGTACCGGCATATATAAGAAAGAGCATTAAGACTGCGTCTAAAACTCAGAAGAAACGTTTCTTTCAACCTGCTCGGCCGTGTGTTCTTTGACCTAAGGGAGTTTAATCTATGTTTAGATTCAGCGAGATAGAAACACGTTTATTCTAGGAGCTGTCTTTGGATATTCCGGAATGAATGGGAGTATATGCTGTAAAGAGAAATATCTGTTTCTAAAACCAAAATGGATCTATCTAGCAGAGTGGTTGTGAATGTGTGCCTTTGGCTTAAAGAGGTAAACTGCTCTTCTCATGCAGCACTTTAGAAACCCTTTATATGCAAATTCTCATACAGGCCTTTCCAGCAAAACACCAACCTAAAGGAAATAGCAGTAAGACTGCATCTTTAACATGGACGAAACTGTTTTCAAACTGCTCTGCTGTGTGTTCATTCATATAAGAGACTTGAATATATGTTCAGATTCAGCTAATTAGCAACACGTTTCTTCCAGGAGCTGTGTTTGCCTATTCCAGAGTATACTGGAGTATAAGATGTAAAGACAAATGTCTCGTTCCAAAAGAAAAACGGATGATCTAATGGAATGGTTGTCAATGTGTGCATTCAACTTACTGAGCTAAACTGCTGTTTGTATGCAGCAGTTTAGAAAACATTTCTGTGTAGATTCTCAAATAGACATTTCCAGCAAAATACCGGCCTATAAGAAATAGCAGTAAGACTGCGTCTAAAACTCAGAGGGAACGTTTCTTTCAAACTGCTCTGCAGTGTGTTCGTTCACCAAAGGTCGTTGAATCTATGTTTGGATTCAGCGAGTTTGAAACACGTTTATTCTAGGAGCTGCATTTCGATATTCCAGAGTGTATGGGAGTAAATGCTGTAAAGAGAAATATCTGTTTCTAAAACCAAAACGGAGCTATCTAACAGAATGGTTGTGAATGTGTGCATTCAACTTAAAGGGTTAATCTGCTCTTCTTAGGCAGCAGTTTAGAAACCCTTTATATGCAAATTCTAAAATCAACATTTGCAGCAAAACACCAGCCTAAAAGAAGTAGCAGTAAGACTGCATCTATAACATAGAAGAAACGTTTTCTTCAAAATGCTCTGCTCTGTGTTCATTCAACTAAGAGTCTTGAGTATATGTTCAGATTCAGCGAGTAAGAAACACGTTTCTTCCAGGAGCTGCATTTGCATATTCCAGAGTGTACTGGAGTATAAGGTTTAAAGTGAAATATCTGGTTCTAAAACAAACACGGAGCCATCTAACAGAATGGTTGTCACTGTGTGCATTCAGCTTATTGAGATAAACTGTTGTTTCTATGCAGCAGTTTAGAAAAGATTTTTGTGCAGATTCTAAAACAGACATTCCCAGCAAAATACCGGCCTCTAAGAAATAGCAATAAGACTGCGTCTAAAACTCAAATAAAACGTTTCTTTCAAACTGCTGTGCTGTGTGTTCGTTCACCTAAGGGAGTTGAATCTATGTTTAGATTCAGCGACTTAGAAACACGTCTATTCTGGGAGCTGCGTTTGGCTATTCCAGAATGAATGGGAGTATATGCTGTAACTAGAAACACAGGCTTCTAAAACCAAAACGGAGCTAGCTAACAGAATGATTGTGAATGAGGGCATTCAACTTAACGAATTAAACTGCTCCACTTATGCAGCAGTTTACAAACCATTTGTATGGAAATTCCAAAACCAACATTTCCAGGAAAACACCAGCCTAAAAGCAATAGCAGTAACAGTGCATCTATAACATGGAAGAAATGTTTTTTTCAAACTCCTCTGCTGCGTGTTCATTCACCTAAGAGACTTCAATATATGCTCAGATTCAGCGAGTTACAAACACGTTTCTTCCAGGAGCTGCGTTTGCATATATCAGAGTGTACTGGGGTACAAGATGTAAAGGGAAATATCTGATTATACGTAGAAACCCGTTTCTTTTAGGAGCTGCGTTTGGATATTCCAGAGTGAATGAGAGTATATGCTGTAAAGAGAAATAACTTCTTCTAAAACCAAAAGGCAGCTATGTAACTGAATGGTTGTCAATGCGTGCATTCACCTTCCAGAGATGAACTCGTGTGTGGATTCAGCAGTCTGCAAACACTTTCTGTGCAGAGTCCCAAAACAGGCGTTTTCAGCCCAATACCGGCATATGGAAGAAACAGCAGTAAGCACAGGGAAATATCTGCTTCTAAATCCAAAACGCAGCTATCTAACAGAACGGTTGTCAATGTGTGCACTCAACTTCCAGAGTTAAACCCGTGTGTGGATTCAGCAGTCTGCAAACACTTTCTCTGCAGAGTCCCAAAACAGGCGTTTTCAGCCCATTACCGGCATATGGAAGAAACAGCAGTAAGCACAGGGAAATATCTGCTTCTCAATCCAAAACGCAGCTATCTAACAGAACGGTTGTCAATGTGTGCACTCAACTTCCAGAGTTAAACCCGTGTGTGGATTCAGCAGCCTGCAGACACTTTCTCTGCAGAGTCCCAAAACAGGCGTTTTCAGCCCATTACCGGCATATGGAAGAAACAGCAGTAAGCACAGGGAAATATCTGCTTCTAAATCCAAAACGCAGCTATCTAACAGAACGGTTGTCAATGTGTGCACTCAACTTCCAGAGTTAAACCCGTGTGTGGATTCAGCAGTCTGCAGAGACTTTCTCTGCAGAGTCCCAAAACAGGCGTTTTCAGCCCAATACCGGCATTTGGAAGAAACGGCAGTAGGCACAGGGAAATATCTGCTTCTAAATCCAAAACGCAGCTATCTAACAGAACGGTTGTCAATGTGTGCACTCAACTTCCAGAGTTAAACCCGTGTGTGGATTCAGCAGTCTGCAAACACTTTCTGTGCAGAGTCTGAAAACAGGCCTTTCCGGCCCGGTACCGGCATATATAAGAAAGAGCATTAAGACTGCGTCTAAAACTCAGAAGAAACGTTTCTTTCAACCTGCTCGGCCGTGTGTTCTTTGACCTAAGGGAGTTTAATCTATGTTTAGATTCAGCGAGATAGAAACACGTTTATTCTAGGAGCTGTCTTTGGATATTCCGGAATGAATGGGAGTATATGCTGTAAAGAGAAATATCTGTTTCTAAAACCAAAATGGATCTATCTAGCAGAGTGGTTGTGAATGTGTGCCTTTGGCTTAAAGAGGTAAACTGCTCTTCTCATGCAGCACTTTAGAAACCCTTTATATGCAAATTCTCATACAGGCCTTTCCAGCAAAACACCAGCCTAAAGGAAATAGCAGTAAGACTGCATCTTTAACATGGACGAAACTGTTTTCAAACTGCTCTGCTGTGTGTTCATTCATATAAGAGACTTGAATATATGTTCAGATTCAGCTAATTAGCAACACGTTTCTTCCAGGAGCTGTGTTTGCCTATTCCAGAGTATACTGGAGTATAAGATGTAAAGACAAATGTCTCGTTCCAAAAGAAAAACGGATGATCTAATGGAATGGTTGTCAATGTGTGCATTCAACTTACTGAGCTAAACTGCTGTTTGTATGCAGCAGTTTAGAAAACATTTCTGTGTAGATTCTCAAATAGACATTTCCAGCAAAATACCGGCCTATAAGAAATAGCAGTAAGACTGCGTCTAAAACTCAGAGGGAACGTTTCTTTCAAACTGCTCTGCAGTGTGTTCGTTCACCAAAGGTCGTTGAATCTATGTTTGGATTCAGCGAGTTTGAAACACGTTTATTCTAGGAGCTGCATTTCGATATTCCAGAGTGTATGGGAGTAAATGCTGTAAAGAGAAATATCTGTTTCTAAAACCAAAACGGAGCTATCTAACAGAATGGTTGTGAATGTGTGCATTCAACTTAAAGGGTTAATCTGCTCTTCTTAGGCAGCAGTTTAGAAACCCTTTATATGCAAATTCTAAAATCAACATTTGCAGCAAAACACCAGCCTAAAAGAAGTAGCAGTAAGACTGCATCTATAACATAGAAGAAACGTTTTCTTCAAAATGCTCTGCTCTGTGTTCATTCAACTAAGAGTCTTGAGTATATGTTCAGATTCAGCGAGTAAGAAACACGTTTCTTCCAGGAGCTGCATTTGCATATTCCAGAGTGTACTGGAGTATAAGGTTTAAAGTGAAATATCTGGTTCTAAAACAAACACGGAGCCATCTAACAGAATGGTTGTCACTGTGTGCATTCAGCTTATTGAGATAAACTGTTGTTTCTATGCAGCAGTTTAGAAAAGATTTTTGTGCAGATTCTAAAACAGACATTCCCAGCAAAATACCGGCCTCTAAGAAATAGCAATAAGACTGCGTCTAAAACTCAAATAAAACGTTTCTTTCAAACTGCTGTGCTGTGTGTTCGTTCACCTAAGGGAGTTGAATCTATGTTTAGATTCAGCGACTTAGAAACACGTCTATTCTGGGAGCTGCGTTTGGCTATTCCAGAATGAATGGGAGTATATGCTGTAACTAGAAACACAGGCTTCTAAAACCAAAACGGAGCTAGCTAACAGAATGATTGTGAATGAGGGCATTCAACTTAACGAATTAAACTGCTCCACTTATGCAGCAGTTTACAAACCATTTGTATGGAAATTCTAAAACCAACATTTCCAGGAAAACACCAGCCTAAAAGCAATAGCAGTAACAGTGCATCTATAACAAGGAAGAAATGTTTTTTTCAAACTCCTCTGTCGCGTGTTCATTCACCTAAGAGACTTCAATATATGCTCAGATTCAGCGAGTTACAAACACGTTTCTTCCAGGAGCTGCGTTTGCATATATCAGAGTGTACTGGGGTACAAGATGTAAAGGGAAATATCTGATTATACGTAGAAACCCGTTTCTTTTAGGAGCTGCGTTTGGATATTCCAGAGTGAATGAGAGTATATGCTGTAAAGAGAAATAACTTCTTCTAAAACCAAAAGGCAGCTATGTAACTGAATGGTTGTCAATGCGTGCATTCACCTTCCAGAGATGAACTCGTGTGTGGATTCAGCAGTCTGCAAACACTTTCTGTGCAGAGTCCCAAAACAGGCGTTTTCAGCCCAATACCGGCATATGGAAGAAACAGCAGTAAGCACAGGGAAATATCTGCTTCTAAATCCAAAACGCAGCTATCTAACAGAACGGTTGTCAATGTGTGCACTCAACTTCCAGAGTTAAACCCGTGTGTGGATTCAGCAGTCTGCAAACACTCTCTGCAGAGTCCCAAAACAGGCGTTTTCAGCCCAATACCGGCATATGGAACAAACAGCAGTAAGCACAGGGAAATATCTGCTTCTAAATCCAAAACGCAGCTATCTAACAGAACGGTTGTCAATGTGTGCACTCAACTTCCAGAGTTAAACCCGTGTGTGGATTCAGCAGTCTGCAGAGACTTTCTCTGCAGAGTCCCAAAACAGGCGTTTTCAGCCCATTACCGGCATATGGAAGAAACAGCAGTAAGCACAGGGAAATATCTGCTTCTAAATCCAAAACGCAGCTATCTAACAGAACGGTTGTCAATGTGTGCACTCAACTTCCAGAGTTAAACCCGTGTGTGGATTCAGCAGTCTGCAGAGACTTTCTCTGCAGAGTCCCAAAACAGGCGTTTTCAGCCCAATACCGGCATTTGGAAGAAACGGCAGTAGGCACAGGGAAATATCTGCTTCTAAATCCAAAACGCAGCTATCTAACAGAACGGTTGTCAATGTGTGCACTCAACTTCCAGAGTTAAACCCGTGTGTGGATTCAGCAGTCTGCAAACACTTTCTCTGCAGAGTCCCAAAACAGGCGTTTTCAGCCCAATACCGGCATTTGGAAGAAACGGCAGTAGGCACAGGGAAATATCTGCTTCTAAATCCAAAACGCAGCTATCTAACAGAACGGTTGTCAATGTGTGCACTCAACTTCCAGAGTTAAACCCGTGTGTGGATTCAGCAGTCTGCAAACACTTTCTGTGCAGAGTCTGAAAACAGGCCTTTCCGGCCCGGTACCGGCATATATAAGAAAGAGCATTAAGACTGCGTCTAAAACTCAGAAGAAACGTTTCTTTCAACCTGCTCGGCCGTGTGTTCTTTGACCTAAGGGAGTTTAATCTATGTTTAGATTCAGCGAGATAGAAACACGTTTATTCTAGGAGCTGTCTTTGGATATTCCGGAATGAATGGGAGTATATGCTGTAAAGAGAAATATCTGTTTCTAAAACCAAAATGGATCTATCTAGCAGAGTGGTTGTGAATGTGTGCCTTTGGCTTAAAGAGGTAAACTGCTCTTCTCATGCAGCACTTTAGAAACCCTTTATATGCAAATTCTCATACAGGCCTTTCCAGCAAAACACCAGCCTAAAGGAAATAGCAGTAAGACTGCATCTTTAACATGGACGAAACTGTTTTCAAACTGCTCTGCTGTGTGTTCATTCATATAAGAGACTTGAATATATGTTCAGATTCAGCTAATTAGCAACACGTTTCTTCCAGGAGCTGTGTTTGCCTATTCCAGAGTATACTGGAGTATAAGATGTAAAGACAAATGTCTCGTTCCAAAAGAAAAACGGATGATCTAATGGAATGGTTGTCAATGTGTGCATTCAACTTACTGAGCTAAACTGCTGTTTGTATGCAGCAGTTTAGAAAACATTTCTGTGTAGATTCTCAAATAGACATTTCCAGCAAAATACCGGCCTATAAGAAATAGCAGTAAGACTGCGTCTAAAACTCAGAGGGAACGTTTCTTTCAAACTGCTCTGCAGTGTGTTCGTTCACCAAAGGTCGTTGAATCTATGTTTGGATTCAGCGAGTTTGAAACACGTTTATTCTAGGAGCTGCATTTCGATATTCCAGAGTGTATGGGAGTAAATGCTGTAAAGAGAAATATCTGTTTCTAAAACCAAAACGGAGCTATCTAACAGAATGGTTGTGAATGTGTGCATTCAACTTAAAGGGTTAATCTGCTCTTCTTAGGCAGCAGTTTAGAAACCCTTTATATGCAAATTCTAAAATCAACATTTGCAGCAAAACACCAGCCTAAAAGAAGTAGCAGTAAGACTGCATCTATAACATAGAAGAAACGTTTTCTTCAAAATGCTCTGCTCTGTGTTCATTCAACTAAGAGTCTTGAGTATATGTTCAGATTCAGCGAGTAAGAAACACGTTTCTTCCAGGAGCTGCATTTGCATATTCCAGAGTGTACTGGAGTATAAGGTTTAAAGTGAAATATCTGGTTCTAAAACAAACACGGAGCCATCTAACAGAATGGTTGTCACTGTGTGCATTCAGCTTATTGAGATAAACTGTTGTTTCTATGCAGCAGTTTAGAAAAGATTTTTGTGCAGATTCTAAAACAGACATTCCCAGCAAAATACCGGCCTCTAAGAAATAGCAATAAGACTGCGTCTAAAACTCAAATAAAACGTTTCTTTCAAACTGCTGTGCTGTGTGTTCGTTCACCTAAGGGAGTTGAATCTATGTTTAGATTCAGCGACTTAGAAACACGTCTATTCTGGGAGCTGCGTTTGGCTATTCCAGAATGAATGGGAGTATATGCTGTAACTAGAAACACAGGCTTCTAAAACCAAAACGGAGCTAGCTAACAGAATGATTGTGAATGAGGGCATTCAACTTAACGAATTAAACTGCTCCACTTATGCAGCAGTTTACAAACCATTTGTATGGAAATTCTAAAACCAACATTTCCAGGAAAACACCAGCCTAAAAGCAATAGCAGTAACAGTGCATCTATAACATGGAAGAAATGTTTTTTTCAAACTCCTCTGTCGCGTGTTCATTCACCTAAGAGACTTCAATATATGCTCAGATTCAGCGAGTTACAAACACGTTTCTTCCAGGAGCTGCGTTTGCATATATCAGAGTGTACTGGGGTACAAGATGTAAAGGGAAATATCTGATTATACGTAGAAACCCGTTTCTTTTAGGAGCTGCGTTTGGATATTCCAGAGTGAATGAGAGTATATGCTGTAAAGAGAAATAACTTCTTCTAAAACCAAAAGGCAGCTATGTAACTGAATGGTTGTCAATGCGTGCATTCACCTTCCAGAGATGAACTCGTGTGTGGATTCAGCAGTCTGCAAACACTTTCTGTGCAGAGTCCCAAAACAGGCGTTTTCAGCCCAATACCGGCATATGGAAGAAACAGCAGTAAGCACAGGGAAATATCTGCTTCTAAATCCAAAACGCAGCTATCTAACAGAACGGTTGTCAATGTGTGCACTCAACTTCCAGAGTTAAACCCGTGTGTGGATTCAGCAGTCTGCAAACACTCTCTGCAGAGTCCCAAAACAGGCGTTTTCAGCCCAATACCGGCATATGGAACAAACAGCAGTAAGCACAGGGAAATATCTGCTTCTAAATCCAAAACGCAGCTATCTAACAGAACGGTTGTCAATGTGTGCACTCAACTTCCAGAGTTAAACCCGTGTGTGGATTCAGCAGTCTGCAGAGACTTTCTCTGCAGAGTCCCAAAACAGGCGTTTTCAGCCCATTACCGGCATATGGAAGAAACAGCAGTAAGCACAGGGAAATATCTGCTTCTAAATCCAAAACGCAGCTATCTAACAGAACGGTTGTCAATGTGTGCACTCAACTTCCAGAGTTAAACCCGTGTGTGGATTCAGCAGCCTGCAGACACTTTCTCTGCAGAGTCCCAAAACAGGCGTTTTCAGCCCAATACCGGCATTTGGAAGAAACGGCAGTAGGCACAGGGAAATATCTGCTTCTAAATCCAAAACGCAGCTATCTAACAGAACGGTTGTCAATGTGTGCACTCAACTTCCAGAGTTAAACCCGTGTGTGGATTCAGCAGTCTGCAGAGACTTTCTCTGCAGAGTCCCAAAACAGGCGTTTTCACCCCAATACCGGCATTTGGAAGAAACGGCAGTAGGCACAGGGAAATATCTGCTTCTAAATCCAAAACGCAGCTATCTAACAGAACGGTTGTCAATGTGTGCACTCAACTTCCAGAGTTAAACCCGTGTGTGGATTCAGCAGTCTGCAAACACTTTCTGTGCAGAGTCTGAAAACAGGCCTTTCCGGCCCGGTACCGGCATATATAAGAAAGAGCATTAAGACTGCGTCTAAAACTCAGAAGAAACGTTTCTTTCAACCTGCTCGGCCGTGTGTTCTTTGACCTAAGGGAGTTTAATCTATGTTTAGATTCAGCGAGATAGAAACACGTTTATTCTAGGAGCTGTCTTTGGATATTCCGGAATGAATGGGAGTATATGCTGTAAAGAGAAATATCTGTTTCTAAAACCAAAATGGATCTATCTAGCAGAGTGGTTGTGAATGTGTGCCTTTGGCTTAAAGAGGTAAACTGCTCTTCTCATGCAGCACTTTAGAAACCCTTTATATGCAAATTCTCATACAGGCCTTTCCAGCAAAACACCAGCCTAAAGGAAATAGCAGTAAGACTGCATCTTTAACATGGACGAAACTGTTTTCAAACTGCTCTGCTGTGTGTTCATTCATATAAGAGACTTGAATATATGTTCAGATTCAGCTAATTAGCAACACGTTTCTTCCAGGAGCTGTGTTTGCCTATTCCAGAGTATACTGGAGTATAAGATGTAAAGACAAATGTCTCGTTCCAAAAGAAAAACGGATGATCTAATGGAATGGTTGTCAATGTGTGCATTCAACTTACTGAGCTAAACTGCTGTTTGTATGCAGCAGTTTAGAAAACATTTCTGTGTAGATTCTCAAATAGACATTTCCAGCAAAATACCGGCCTATAAGAAATAGCAGTAAGACTGCGTCTAAAACTCAGAGGGAACGTTTCTTTCAAACTGCTCTGCAGTGTGTTCGTTCACCAAAGGTCGTTGAATCTATGTTTGGATTCAGCGAGTTTGAAACACGTTTATTCTAGGAGCTGCATTTCGATATTCCAGAGTGTATGGGAGTAAATGCTGTAAAGAGAAATATCTGTTTCTAAAACCAAAACGGAGCTATCTAACAGAATGGTTGTGAATGTGTGCATTCAACTTAAAGGGTTAATCTGCTCTTCTTAGGCAGCAGTTTAGAAACCCTTTATATGCAAATTCTAAAATCAACATTTGCAGCAAAACACCAGCCTAAAAGAAGTAGCAGTAAGACTGCATCTATAACATAGAAGAAACGTTTTCTTCAAAATGCTCTGCTCTGTGTTCATTCAACTAAGAGTCTTGAGTATATGTTCAGATTCAGCGAGTAAGAAACACGTTTCTTCCAGGAGCTGCATTTGCATATTCCAGAGTGTACTGGAGTATAAGGTTTAAAGTGAAATATCTGGTTCTAAAACAAACACGGAGCCATCTAACAGAATGGTTGTCACTGTGTGCATTCAGCTTATTGAGATAAACTGTTGTTTCTATGCAGCAGTTTAGAAAAGATTTTTGTGCAGATTCTAAAACAGACATTCCCAGCAAAATACCGGCCTCTAAGAAATAGCAATAAGACTGCGTCTAAAACTCAAATAAAACGTTTCTTTCAAACTGCTGTGCTGTGTGTTCGTTCACCTAAGGGAGTTGAATCTATGTTTAGATTCAGCGACTTAGAAACACGTCTATTCTGGGAGCTGCGTTTGGCTATTCCAGAATGAATGGGAGTATATGCTGTAACTAGAAACACAGGCTTCTAAAACCAAAACGGAGCTAGCTAACAGAATGATTGTGAATGAGGGCATTCAACTTAACGAATTAAACTGCTCCACTTATGCAGCAGTTTACAAACCATTTGTATGGAAATTCTAAAACCAACATTTCCAGGAAAACACCAGCCTAAAAGCAATAGCAGTAACAGTGCATCTATAACATGGAAGAAATGTTTTTTTCAAACTCCTCTGTCGCGTGTTCATTCACCTAAGAGACTTCAATATATGCTCAGATTCAGCGAGTTACAAACACGTTTCTTCCAGGAGCTGCGTTTGCATATATCAGAGTGTACTGGGGTACAAGATGTAAAGGGAAATATCTGATTATACGTAGAAACCCGTTTCTTTTAGGAGCTGCGTTTGGATATTCCAGAGTGAATGAGAGTATATGCTGTAAAGAGAAATAACTTCTTCTAAAACCAAAAGGCAGCTATGTAACTGAATGGTTGTCAATGCGTGCATTCACCTTCCAGAGATGAACTCGTGTGTGGATTCAGCAGTCTGCAAACACTTTCTGTGCAGAGTCCCAAAACAGGCGTTTTCAGCCCAATACCGGCATATGGAAGAAACAGCAGTAAGCACAGGGAAATATCTGCTTCTAAATCCAAAACGCAGCTATCTAACAGAACGGTTGTCAATGTGTGCACTCAACTTCCAGAGTTAAACCCGTGTGTGGATTCAGCAGTCTGCAAACACTCTCTGCAGAGTCCCAAAACAGGCGTTTTCAGCCCAATACCGGCATATGGAACAAACAGCAGTAAGCACAGGGAAATATCTGCTTCTAAATCCAAAACGCAGCTATCTAACAGAACGGTTGTCAATGTGTGCACTCAACTTCCAGAGTTAAACCCGTGTGTGGATTCAGCAGTCTGCAGAGACTTTCTCTGCAGAGTCCCAAAACAGGCGTTTTCAGCCCATTACCGGCATATGGAAGAAACAGCAGTAAGCACAGGGAAATATCTGCTTCTAAATCCAAAACGCAGCTATCTAACAGAACGGTTGTCAATGTGTGCACTCAACTTCCAGAGTTAAACCCGTGTGTGGATTCAGCAGCCTGCAGAGACTTTCTCTGCAGAGTCCCAAAACAGGCGTTTTCAGCCCAATACCGGCATTTGGAAGAAACGGCAGTAGGCACAGGGAAATATCTGCTTCTAAATCCAAAACGCAGCTATCTAACAGAACGGTTGTCAATGTGTGCACTCAACTTCCAGAGTTAAACCCGTGTGTGGATTCAGCAGTCTGCAGAGACTTTCTCTGCAGAGTCCCAAAACAGGCGTTTTCAGCCCAATACCGGCATTTGGAAGAAACGGCAGTAGGCACAGGGAAATATCTGCTTCTAAATCCAAAACGCAGCTATCTAACAGAACGGTTGTCAATGTGTGCACTCAACTTCCAGAGTTAAACCCGTGTGTGGATTCAGCAGTCTGCAAACACTTTCTGTGCAGAGTCTGAAAACAGGCCTTTCCGGCCCGGTACCGGCATATATAAGAAAGAGCATTAAGACTGCGTCTAAAACTCAGAAGAAACGTTTCTTTCAACCTGCTCGGCCGTGTGTTCTTTGACCTAAGGGAGTTTAATCTATGTTTAGATTCAGCGAGATAGAAACACGTTTATTCTAGGAGCTGTCTTTGGATATTCCGGAATGAATGGGAGTATATGCTGTAAAGAGAAATATCTGTTTCTAAAACCAAAATGGATCTATCTAGCAGAGTGGTTGTGAATGTGTGCCTTTGGCTTAAAGAGGTAAACTGCTCTTCTCATGCAGCACTTTAGAAACCCTTTATATGCAAATTCTCATACAGGCCTTTCCAGCAAAACACCAGCCTAAAGGAAATAGCAGTAAGACTGCATCTTTAACATGGACGAAACTGTTTTCAAACTGCTCTGCTGTGTGTTCATTCATATAAGAGACTTGAATATATGTTCAGATTCAGCTAATTAGCAACACGTTTCTTCCAGGAGCTGTGTTTGCCTATTCCAGAGTATACTGGAGTATAAGATGTAAAGACAAATGTCTCGTTCCAAAAGAAAAACGGATGATCTAATGGAATGGTTGTCAATGTGTGCATTCAACTTACTGAGCTAAACTGCTGTTTGTATGCAGCAGTTTAGAAAACATTTCTGTGTAGATTCTCAAATAGACATTTCCAGCAAAATACCGGCCTATAAGAAATAGCAGTAAGACTGCGTCTAAAACTCAGAGGGAACGTTTCTTTCAAACTGCTCTGCAGTGTGTTCGTTCACCAAAGGTCGTTGAATCTATGTTTGGATTCAGCGAGTTTGAAACACGTTTATTCTAGGAGCTGCATTTCGATATTCCAGAGTGTATGGGAGTAAATGCTGTAAAGAGAAATATCTGTTTCTAAAACCAAAACGGAGCTATCTAACAGAATGGTTGTGAATGTGTGCATTCAACTTAAAGGGTTAATCTGCTCTTCTTAGGCAGCAGTTTAGAAACCCTTTATATGCAAATTCTAAAATCAACATTTGCAGCAAAACACCAGCCTAAAAGAAGTAGCAGTAAGACTGCATCTATAACATAGAAGAAACGTTTTCTTCAAAATGCTCTGCTCTGTGTTCATTCAACTAAGAGTCTTGAGTATATGTTCAGATTCAGCGAGTAAGAAACACGTTTCTTCCAGGAGCTGCATTTGCATATTCCAGAGTGTACTGGAGTATAAGGTTTAAAGTGAAATATCTGGTTCTAAAACAAACACGGAGCCATCTAACAGAATGGTTGTCACTGTGTGCATTCAGCTTATTGAGATAAACTGTTGTTTCTATGCAGCAGTTTAGAAAAGATTTTTGTGCAGATTCTAAAACAGACATTCCCAGCAAAATACCGGCCTCTAAGAAATAGCAATAAGACTGCGTCTAAAACTCAAATAAAACGTTTCTTTCAAACTGCTGTGCTGTGTGTTCGTTCACCTAAGGGAGTTGAATCTATGTTTAGATTCAGCGACTTAGAAACACGTCTATTCTGGGAGCTGCGTTTGGCTATTCCAGAATGAATGGGAGTATATGCTGTAACTAGAAACACAGGCTTCTAAAACCAAAACGGAGCTAGCTAACAGAATGATTGTGAATGAGGGCATTCAACTTAACGAATTAAACTGCTCCACTTATGCAGCAGTTTACAAACCATTTGTATGGAAATTCTAAAACCAACATTTCCAGGAAAACACCAGCCTAAAAGCAATAGCAGTAACAGTGCATCTATAACATGGAAGAAATGTTTTTTTCAAACTCCTCTGTCGCGTGTTCATTCACCTAAGAGACTTCAATATATGCTCAGATTCAGCGAGTTACAAACACGTTTCTTCCAGGAGCTGCGTTTGCATATATCAGAGTGTACTGGGGTACAAGATGTAAAGGGAAATATCTGATTATACGTAGAAACCCGTTTCTTTTAGGAGCTGCGTTTGGATATTCCAGAGTGAATGAGAGTATATGCTGTAAAGAGAAATAACTTCTTCTAAAACCAAAAGGCAGCTATGTAACTGAATGGTTGTCAATGCGTGCATTCACCTTCCAGAGATGAACTCGTGTGTGGATTCAGCAGTCTGCAAACACTTTCTGTGCAGAGTCCCAAAACAGGCGTTTTCAGCCCAATACCGGCATATGGAAGAAACAGCAGTAAGCACAGGGAAATATCTGCTTCTAAATCCAAAACGCAGCTATCTAACAGAACGGTTGTCAATGTGTGCACTCAACTTCCAGAGTTAAACCCGTGTGTGGATTCAGCAGTCTGCAAACACTCTCTGCAGAGTCCCAAAACAGGCGTTTTCAGCCCAATACCGGCATATGGAACAAACAGCAGTAAGCACAGGGAAATATCTGCTTCTAAATCCAAAACGCAGCTATCTAACAGAACGGTTGTCAATGTGTGCACTCAACTTCCAGAGTTAAACCCGTGTGTGGATTCAGCAGTCTGCAGAGACTTTCTCTGCAGAGTCCCAAAACAGGCGTTTTCAGCCCATTACCGGCATATGGAAGAAACAGCAGTAAGCACAGGGAAATATCTGCTTCTAAATCCAAAACGCAGCTATCTAACAGAACGGTTGTCAATGTGTGCACTCAACTTCCAGAGTTAAACCCGTGTGTGGATTCAGCAGTCTGCAGAGACTTTCTCTGCAGAGTCCCAAAACAGGCGTTTTCAGCCCAATACCGGCATTTGGAAGAAACGGCAGTAGGCACAGGGAAATATCTGCTTCTAAATCCAAAACGCAGCTATCTAACAGAACGGTTGTCAATGTGTGCACTCAACTTCCAGAGTTAAACCCGTGTGTGGATTCAGCAGTCTGCAAACACTTTCTCTGCAGAGTCCCAAAACAGGCGTTTTCAGCCCAATACCGGCATTTGGAAGAAACGGCAGTAGGCACAGGGAAATATCTGCTTCTAAATCCAAAACGCAGCTATCTAACAGAACGGTTGTCAATGTGTGCACTCAACTTCCAGAGTTAAACCCGTGTGTGGATTCAGCAGTCTGCAGAGACTTTCTCTGCAGAGTCCCAAAACAGGCGTTTTCAGTCCATTACCGGCATATGGAAGAAACAGCAGTAAGCACAGGGAAATATCTGCTTCTAAATCCAAAACGCAGCTATCTAACAGAACGGTTGTCAATGTGTGCACTCAACTTCCAGAGTTAAACCCGTGTGTGGATTCAGCAGTCTGCAGAGACTTTCTCTGCAGAGTCCCAAAACAGGCGTTTTCAGCCCATTACCGGCATATGGAAGAAACAGCAGTAAGCACAGGGAAATATCTGCTTCTAAATCCAAAACGCAGCTATCTAACAGAACGGTTGCCAATGTGTGCACTCAACTTCCAGAGTTAAACCCGTGTGTGGATTCAGCAGTCTGCAGAGACTTTCTCTGCAGAGTCCCAAAACAGGCGTTTTCAGCCCATTACCGGCATATGGAAGAAACAGCAGTAAGCACAGGGAAATATCTGCTTCTAAATCCAAAACGCAGCTATCTAACAGAACGGTTGTCAATGTGTGCACTCAACTTCCAGAGTTAAACCCGTGTGTGGATTCAGCAGTCTGCAGAGACTTTCTCTGCAGAGTCCCAAAACAGGCGTTTTCAGCCCATTACCGGCATATGGAAGAAACAGCAGTAAGCACAGGGAAATATCTGCTTCTAAATCCAAAACGCAGCTATCTAACAGAACGGTTGTCAATGTGTGCACTCAACTTCCAGAGTTAAACCCGTGTGTGGATTCAGCAGTCTGCAGAGACTTTCTCTGCAGAGTCCCAAAACAGGCGTTTTCAGCCCATTACCGGCATATGGAAGAAACAGCAGTAAGCACAGGGAAATATCTGCTTCTAAATCCAAAACGCAGCTATCTAACAGAACGGTTGTCAATGTGTGCACTCAACTTCCAGAGTTAAACCCGTGTGTGGATTCAGCAGTCTGCAGAGACTTTCTCTGCAGAGTCCCAAAACAGGCGTTTTCAGTCCATTACCGGCATATGGAAGAAACAGCAGTAAGCACAGGGAAATATCTGCTTCTAAATCCAAAACGCAGCTATCTAACAGAACGGTTGTCAATGTGTGCACTCAACTTCCAGAGTTAAACCCGTGTGTGGATTCAGCAGTCTGCAGAGACTTTCTCTGCAGAGTCCCAAAACAGGCGTTTTCAGCCCATTACCGGCATATGGAACAAACAGCAGTAAGCACAGGGAAATATCTGCTTCTAAATCCAAAACGCAGCTATCTAACAGAACGGTTGTCAATGTGTGCACTCAACTTCCAGAGTTAAACCCGTGTGTGGATTCAGCAGTCTGCAGACACTTTCTCTGCAGAGTCCCAAAACAGGCGTTTTCAGCCCATTACCGGCATATGGAAGAAACAGCAGTAAGCACAGGGAAATATCTGCTTCTAAATCCAAAACGCAGCTATCTAACAGAACGGTTGTCAATGTGTGCACTCAACTTCCAGAGTTAAACCCGTGTGTGGATTCAGCAGTCTGCAAACACTTTCTCTGCAGAGACCCAAAACAGGCGTTTTCAGCCCAATACCGGCATTTGGAAGAAACGGCAGTAGGCACAGGGAAATATCTGCTTCTAAATCCAAAACGCAGCTATCTAACAGAACGGTTGTCAATGTGTGCACTCAACTTCCAGAGTTAAACCCGTGTGTGGATTCAGCAGTCTGCAAACACTTTCTCTGCAGAGTCCCAAAACAGGCGTTTTCAGCCCATTACCGGCATATGGAAGAAACAGCAGTAAGCACAGGGAAATATCTGCTTCTAAATCCAAAACGCAGCTATCTAACAGAACGGTTGTCAATGTGTGCACTCAACTTCCAGAGTTAAACCCGTGTGTGGATTCAGCAGTCTGCAGAGACTTTCTCTGCAGAGTCCCAAAACAGGCGTTTTCAGCCCATTACCGGCATATGGAAGAAACAGCAGTAAGCACAGGGAAATATCTGCTTCTAAATCCAAAACGCAGCTATCTAACAGAACGGTTGCCAATGTGTGCACTCAACTTCCAGAGTTAAACCCGTGTGTGGATTCAGCAGTCTGCAGAGACTTTCTCTGCAGAGTCCCAAAACAGGCGTTTTCAGCCCATTACCGGCATATGGAAGAAACAGCAGTAAGCACAGGGAAATATCTGCTTCTAAATCCAAAACGCAGCTATCTAACAGAACGGTTGTCAATGTGTGCACTCAACTTCCAGAGTTAAACCCGTGTGTGGATTCAGCAGTCTGCAGAGACTTTCTCTGCAGAGTCCCAAAACAGGCGTTTTCAGCCCATTACCGGCATATGGAAGAAACAGCAGTAAGCACAGGGAAATATCTGCTTCTAAATCCAAAACGCAGCTATCTAACAGAACGGTTGTCAATGTGTGCACTCAACTTCCAGAGTTAAACCCGTGTGTGGATTCAGCAGTCTGCAGAGACTTTCTCTGCAGAGTCCCAAAACAGGCGTTTTCAGCCCATTACCGGCATATGGAAGAAACAGCAGTAAGCACAGGGAAATATCTGCTTCTAAATCCAAAACGCAGCTATCTAACAGAACGGTTGTCAATGTGTGCACTCAACTTCCAGAGTTAAACCCGTGTGTGGATTCAGCAGTCTGCAGAGACTTTCTCTGCAGAGTCCCAAAACAGGCGTTTTCAGTCCATTACCGGCATATGGAAGAAACAGCAGTAAGCACAGGGAAATATCTGCTTCTAAATCCAAAACGCAGCTATCTAACAGAACGGTTGTCAATGTGTGCACTCAACTTCCAGAGTTAAACCCGTGTGTGGATTCAGCAGTCTGCAGAGACTTTCTCTGCAGAGTCCCAAAACAGGCGTTTTCAGCCCATTACCGGCATATGGAAGAAACAGCAGTAAGCACAGGGAAATATCTGCTTCTAAATCCAAAACGCAGCTATCTAACAGAACGGTTGTCAATGTGTGCACTCAACTTCCAGAGTTAAACCCGTGTGTGGATTCAGCAGTCTGCAGAGACTTTCTCTGCAGAGTCCCAAGACAGGCGTTTACAGCCGATTACCGGCATATGGAAGAAAGAGCAGTAAGCACAGGGAAATATCTGCTTCTAAATCCAAACGCAGCTATCTAACAGAACGGTTGTCAATGTGTGCACTCAACTTCCAGAGTTAAACCCGTGTGTGGATTCAGCAGTCTGCAAACACTTTCTCTGCAGAGTCCCAAAACAGGCGTTTTCAGCCCATTACCGGCATATGGAAGAAACAGCAGTAAGCACAGGGAAATATCTGCTTCTAAATCCAAAACGCAGCTATCTAACAGAACGGTTGTCAATGTGTGCACTCAACTTCCAGAGTTAAACCCGTGTGTGGATTCAGCAGTCTGCAGAGACTTTCTCTGCAGAGTCCCAAAACAGGCGTTTTCAGCCCATTACCGGCATATGGAAGAAACAGCAGTAAACACAGGGAAATATCTGCTTCTACATCCAAAACGAAGCTATCTAACAGAACGGTTGTCAATGTGTGCACTCAACTTCCAGAGTTAAACCCGTGTGTGGATTCAGCAGTCTGCAGAGACTTTCTCTGCAGAGTCCCAAGACAGGTGTTTTCAGCCCATTACAGGCATATGGAAGAAACAGCAGTAAGCACAGGGAAATATCTGCTTCTAAATCCAAAACGCAGCTATCTAACAGAACGGTTGTCAATGTGTGCACTCAACTTCCAGAGTTAAACCCGTGTGTGGATTCAGCAGTCTGCAGAGACTTTCTCTGCAGAGTCCCAAGACAGGCGTTTTCAGCCCATTACCGGCATATGGAAGAAACAGCAGTAAGCACAGGGAAATATCTGCTTCTAAATCCAAAACGCAGCTATCTAACAGAACGGTTGTCAATGTGTGCACTCAACTTCCAGAGTTAAACCCGTGTGTGGATTCAGCAGTCTGCAGAGACTTTCTCTGCAGAGTCCCAAAACAGGCGTTTTCAGCCCATTACCGGCATATGGAAGAAACAGCAGTAAGCACAGGGAAATATCTGCTTCTAAATCCAAAACGCAGCTATCTAACAGAACGGTTGTCAATGTGTGCACTCAACTTCCAGAGTTAAACCCGTGTGTGGATTCAGCAGTCTGCAGAGACTTTCTCTGCAGAGTCCCAAGACAGGCGTTTTCAGCCCATTACCGGCATATGGAAGAAACAGCAGTAAGCACAGGGAAATATCTGCTTCTAAATCCAAAACGCAGCTATCTAACAGAACGGTTGTCAATGTGTGCACTCAACTTCCAGAGTTAAACCCGTGTGTGGATTCAGCAGTCTGCAGAGACTTTCTCTGCAGAGTCCCAAAACAGGCGTTTTCAGCCCATTACCGGCATATGGAAGAAACAGCAGTAAGCACAAGGAAATATCTGCTTCTAAATCCAAAACGCAGCTATCTAACAGAACGGTTGTCAATGTGTTCACTCAATTTGCAGAGATAAACCCGTGTGTGGATTCAGCAGTCTGCAGAGACTTTCTCTGCAGAGTCCCAAAACAGGCGTTTTCAGCCCATTACCGGCATATGGAAGAAACAGCAGTAAGCACAGGGAAATA
The DNA here is from genome assembly GCF_030222135.1 of Aotus nancymaae. Taxonomy (NCBI): domain Eukaryota; kingdom Metazoa; phylum Chordata; class Mammalia; order Primates; family Aotidae; genus Aotus; species Aotus nancymaae. Next base: position 156,955 of record NW_026988776.1, read on the forward strand.
TCTGCTTCTAAATCCAAAACGCAGCTATCTAACAGAACGGTTGTCAATGTGTGCACTCAACTTCCAGAGTTAAACCCGTGTGTGGATTCAGCAGTCTGCAAACACTTTCTCTGCAGAGTCCCAAAACAGGCGTTTTCAACCCATTACCGGCATATGGAAGAAACAGCAGTAAGCACAGGGAAATATCTGCTTCTAAATCCAAAACGCAGCTATCTAACAGAACGGTTGTCAATGTGTGCACTCAACTTCCAGAGTTAAACCCGTGTGTGGATTCAGCAGTCTGCAGAGACTTTCTCTGCAGAGTCCCAAAACAGGCGTTTTCAGCCCATTACCGGCATATGGAAGAAACAGCAGTAAGCACAGGGAAATATCTGCTTCTAAATCCAAAACGCAGCTATCTAACAGAACGGTTGTCAATGTGTGCACTCAACTTCCAAAGTTAAACCCGTGTGTGGATTCAGCAGTCTCCAAACACTTTCTGTGCAGAGTCTGAAAACAGACCTTTCCGGCCCGGTACCGGCATATATAAGAAAGAGCATTAAGACTGCGTCTAAATCTCAGAAGAAACGTTTCTTTCAACCTGCTCGGCCGTGTGTTCTTTGACCTAAGGGAGTTTAATCTATGTTTAGATTCAGCGAGATAGAAACACGTTTATTCTAGGAGCTGTCTTTGGATATTCCGGAATGAATGGGAGTATATGCTGTAAAGACAAATATCTGTTTCTAAAACCAAAATGGATCTATCTAGCAGAGTGGTTGTGAATGTGTGCCTTTGGCTTAAAGAGGTAAACTGCTCTTCTCATGCAGCACTTTAGAAACCCTTTATATGCAAATTCTCATACAGGCCTTTCCAGCAAAACACCAGCCTAAAGGAAATAGCAGTAAGACTGCATCTTTAACATGGACGAAACTGTTTTCAAACTGCTCTGCTGTGTGTTCATTCATATAAGAGACTTGAATATATGTTCAGATTCAGCTAATTAGCAACACGTTTCTTCCAGGAGCTGTGTTTGCCTATTCCAGAGTATACTGGAGTATAAGATGTAAAGACAAATGTCTCGTTCCAAAAGAAAAACGGATGATCTAATGGAATGGTTGTCAATGTGTGCATTCAACTTACTGAGCTAAACTGCTGTTTGTATGCAGCAGTTTAGAAAACATTTCTGTGTAGATTCTCAAATAGACATTTCCAGCAAAATACCGGCCTATAAGAAATAGCAGTAAGACTGCGTCTAAAACTCAGAGGGAACGTTTCTTTCAAACTGCTCTGCAGTGTGTTCGTTCACCAAAGGTCGTTGAATCTATGTTTGGATTCAGCGAGTTTGAAACACGTTTATTCTAGGAGCTGCATTTCGATATTCCAGAGTGTATGGGAGTAAATGCTGTAAAGAGAAATATCTGTTTCTAAAACCAAAACGGAGCTATCTAACAGAATGGTTGTGAATGTGTGCATTCAACTTAAAGGGTTAATCTGCTCTTCTTAGGCAGCAGTTTAGAAACCCTTTATATGCAAATTCTAAAATCAACATTTGCAGCAAAACACCAGCCTAAAAGAAGTAGCAGTAAGACTGCATCTATAACATAGAAGAAACGTTTTCTTCAAAATGCTCTGCTCTGTGTTCATTCAACTAAGAGTCTTGAGTATATGTTCAGATTCAGCGAGTAAGAAACACGTTTCTTCCAGGAGCTGCATTTGCATATTCCAGAGTGTACTGGAGTATAAGGTTTAAAGTGAAATATCTGGTTCTAAAACAAACACGGAGCCATCTAACAGAATGGTTGTCACTGTGTGCATTCAGCTTATTGAGATAAACTGTTGTTTCTATGCAGCAGTTTAGAAAAGATTTTTGTGCAGATTCTAAAACAGACATTCCCAGCAAAATACCGGCCTCTAAGAAATAGCAATAAGACTGCGTCTAAAACTCAAATAAAACGTTTCTTTCAAACTGCTGTGCTGTGTGTTCGTTCACCTAAGGGAGTTGAATCTATGTTTAGATTCAGCGACTTAGAAACACGTCTATTCTGGGAGCTGCGTTTGGCTATTCCAGAATGAATGGGAGTATATGCTGTAACTAGAAACACAGGCTTCTAAAACCAAAACGGAGCTAGCTAACAGAATGATTGTGAATGAGGGCATTCAACTTAACGAATTAAACTGCTCCACTTATGCAGCAGTTTACAAACCATTTGTATGGAAATTCCAAAACCAACATTTCCAGGAAAACACCAGCCTAAAAGCAATAGCAGTAACAGTGCATCTATAACATGGAAGAAATGTTTTTTTCAAACTCCTCTGCTGCGTGTTCATTCACCTAAGAGACTTCAATATATGCTCAGATTCAGCGAGTTACAAACACGTTTCTTCCAGGAGCTGCGTTTGCATATATCAGAGTGTACTGGGGTACAAGATGTAAAGGGAAATATCTGATTATACGTAGAAACCCGTTTCTTTTAGGAGCTGCGTTTGGATATTCCAGAGTGAATGAGAGTATATGCTGTAAAGAGAAATAACTTCTTCTAAAACCAAAAGGCAGCTATGTAACTGAATGGTTGTCAATGCGTGCATTCACCTTCCAGAGATGAACTCGTGTGTGGATTCAGCAGTCTGCAAACACTTTCTGTGCAGAGTCCCAAAACAGGCGTTTTCAGCCCAATACCGGCATATGGAAGAAACAGCAGTAAGCACAGGGAAATATCTGCTTCTAAATCCAAAACGCAGCTATCTAACAGAACGGTTGTCAATGTGTGCACTCAACTTCCAGAGTTAAACCCGTGTGTGGATTCAGCAGTCTGCAGAGACTTTCTCTGCAGAGTCCCAAAACAGGCGTTTTCAGCCCATTACCGGCATATGGAAGAAACAGCAGTAAGCACAGGGAAATATCTGCTTCTCAATCCAAAACGCAGCTATCTAACAGAACGGTTGTCAATGTGTGCACTCAACTTCCAGAGTTAAACCCGTGTGTGGATTCAGCAGTCTGCAGAGACTTTCTCTGCAGAGTCCCAAAACAGGCGTTTTCAGCCCATTACCGGCATATGGAAGAAACAGCAGTAAGCACAGGGAAATATCTGCTTCTAAATCCAAAACGCAGCTATCTAACAGAACGGTTGTCAATGTGTGCACTCAACTTCCAGAGTTAAACCCGTGTGTGGATTCAGCAGTCTGCAGAGACTTTCTCTGCAGAGTCCCAAAACAGGCGTTTTCAGCCCAATACCGGCATTTGGAAGAAACGGCAGTAGGCACAGGGAAATATCTGCTTCTAAATCCAAAACGCAGCTATCTAACAGAACGGTTGTCAATGTGTGCACTCAACTTCCAGAGTTAAACCCGTGTGTGGATTCAGCAGTCTGCAAACACTTTCTGTGCAGAGTCTGAAAACAGGCCTTTCCGGCCCGGTACCGGCATATATAAGAAAGAGCATTAAGACTGCGTCTAAAACTCAGAAGAAACGTTTCTTTCAACCTGCTCGGCCGTGTGTTCTTTGACCTAAGGGAGTTTAATCTATGTTTAGATTCAGCGAGATAGAAACACGTTTATTCTAGGAGCTGTCTTTGGATATTCCGGAATGAATGGGAGTATATGCTGTAAAGAGAAATATCTGTTTCTAAAACCAAAATGGATCTATCTAGCAGAGTGGTTGTGAATGTGTGCCTTTGGCTTAAAGAGGTAAACTGCTCTTCTCATGCAGCACTTTAGAAACCCTTTATATGCAAATTCTCATACAGGCCTTTCCAGCAAAACACCAGCCTAAAGGAAATAGCAGTAAGACTGCATCTTTAACATGGACGAAACTGTTTTCAAACTGCTCTGCTGTGTGTTCATTCATATAAGAGACTTGAATATATGTTCAGATTCAGCTAATTAGCAACACGTTTCTTCCAGGAGCTGTGTTTGCCTATTCCAGAGTATACTGGAGTATAAGATGTAAAGACAAATGTCTCGTTCCAAAAGAAAAACGGATGATCTAATGGAATGGTTGTCAATGTGTGCATTCAACTTACTGAGCTAAACTGCTGTTTGTATGCAGCAGTTTAGAAAACATTTCTGTGTAGATTCTCAAATAGACATTTCCAGCAAAATACCGGCCTATAAGAAATAGCAGTAAGACTGCGTCTAAAACTCAGAGGGAACGTTTCTTTCAAACTGCTCTGCAGTGTGTTCGTTCACCAAAGGTCGTTGAATCTATGTTTGGATTCAGCGAGTTTGAAACACGTTTATTCTAGGAGCTGCATTTCGATATTCCAGAGTGTATGGGAGTAAATGCTGTAAAGAGAAATATCTGTTTCTAAAACCAAAACGGAGCTATCTAACAGAATGGTTGTGAATGTGTGCATTCAACTTAAAGGGTTAATCTGCTCTTCTTAGGCAGCAGTTTAGAAACCCTTTATATGCAAATTCTAAAATCAACATTTGCAGCAAAACACCAGCCTAAAAGAAGTAGCAGTAAGACTGCATCTATAACATAGAAGAAACGTTTTCTTCAAAATGCTCTGCTCTGTGTTCATTCAACTAAGAGTCTTGAGTATATGTTCAGATTCAGCGAGTAAGAAACACGTTTCTTCCAGGAGCTGCATTTGCATATTCCAGAGTGTACTGGAGTATAAGGTTTAAAGTGAAATATCTGGTTCTAAAACAAACACGGAGCCATCTAACAGAATGGTTGTCACTGTGTGCATTCAGCTTATTGAGATAAACTGTTGTTTCTATGCAGCAGTTTAGAAAAGATTTTTGTGCAGATTCTAAAACAGACATTCCCAGCAAAATACCGGCCTCTAAGAAATAGCAATAAGACTGCGTCTAAAACTCAAATAAAACGTTTCTTTCAAACTGCTGTGCTGTGTGTTCGTTCACCTAAGGGAGTTGAATCTATGTTTAGATTCAGCGACTTAGAAACACGTCTATTCTGGGAGCTGCGTTTGGCTATTCCAGAATGAATGGGAGTATATGCTGTAACTAGAAACACAGGCTTCTAAAACCAAAACGGAGCTAGCTAACAGAATGATTGTGAATGAGGGCATTCAACTTAACGAATTAAACTGCTCCACTTATGCAGCAGTTTACAAACCATTTGTATGGAAATTCCAAAACCAACATTTCCAGGAAAACACCAGCCTAAAAGCAATAGCAGTAACAGTGCATCTATAACATGGAAGAAATGTTTTTTTCAAACTCCTCTGCTGCGTGTTCATTCACCTAAGAGACTTCAATATATGCTCAGATTCAGCGAGTTACAAACACGTTTCTTCCAGGAGCTGCGTTTGCATATATCAGAGTGTACTGGGGTACAAGATGTAAAGGGAAATATCTGATTATACGTAGAAACCCGTTTCTTTTAGGAGCTGCGTTTGGATATTCCAGAGTGAATGAGAGTATATGCTGTAAAGAGAAATAACTTCTTCTAAAACCAAAAGGCAGCTATGTAACTGAATGGTTGTCAATGCGTGCATTCACCTTCCAGAGATGAACTCGTGTGTGGATTCAGCAGTCTGCAAACACTTTCTGTGCAGAGTCCCAAAACAGGCGTTTTCAGCCCAATACCGGCATATGGAAGAAACAGCAGTAAGCACAGGGAAATATCTGCTTCTAAATCCAAAACGCAGCTATCTAACAGAACGGTTGTCAATGTGTGCACTCAACTTCCAGAGTTAAACCCGTGTGTGGATTCAGCAGTCTGCAGAGACTTTCTCTGCAGAGTCCCAAAACAGGCGTTTTCAGCCCATTACCGGCATATGGAAGAAACAGCAGTAAGCACAGGGAAATATCTGCTTCTCAATCCAAAACGCAGCTATCTAACAGAACGGTTGTCAATGTGTGCACTCAACTTCCAGAGTTAAACCCGTGTGTGGATTCAGCAGTCTGCAGAGACTTTCTCTGCAGAGTCCCAAAACAGGCGTTTTCAGCCCATTACCGGCATATGGAAGAAACAGCAGTAAGCACAGGGAAATATCTGCTTCTAAATCCAAAACGCAGCTATCTAACAGAACGGTTGTCAATGTGTGCACTCAACTTCCAGAGTTAAACCCGTGTGTGGATTCAGCAGTCTGCAGAGACTTTCTCTGCAGAGTCCCAAAACAGGCGTTTTCAGCCCAATACCGGCATTTGGAAGAAACGGCAGTAGGCACAGGGAAATATCTGCTTCTAAATCCAAAACGCAGCTATCTAACAGAACGGTTGTCAATGTGTGCACTCAACTTCCAGAGTTAAACCCGTGTGTGGATTCAGCAGTCTGCAAACACTTTCTGTGCAGAGTCTGAAAACAGGCCTTTCCGGCCCGGTACCGGCATATATAAGAAAGAGCATTAAGACTGCGTCTAAAACTCAGAAGAAACGTTTCTTTCAACCTGCTCGGCCGTGTGTTCTTTGACCTAAGGGAGTTTAATCTATGTTTAGATTCAGCGAGATAGAAACACGTTTATTCTAGGAGCTGTCTTTGGATATTCCGGAATGAATGGGAGTATATGCTGTAAAGAGAAATATCTGTTTCTAAAACCAAAATGGATCTATCTAGCAGAGTGGTTGTGAATGTGTGCCTTTGGCTTAAAGAGGTAAACTGCTCTTCTCATGCAGCACTTTAGAAACCCTTTATATGCAAATTCTCATACAGGCCTTTCCAGCAAAACACCAGCCTAAAGGAAATAGCAGTAAGACTGCATCTTTAACATGGACGAAACTGTTTTCAAACTGCTCTGCTGTGTGTTCATTCATATAAGAGACTTGAATATATGTTCAGATTCAGCTAATTAGCAACACGTTTCTTCCAGGAGCTGTGTTTGCCTATTCCAGAGTATACTGGAGTATAAGATGTAAAGACAAATGTCTCGTTCCAAAAGAAAAACGGATGATCTAATGGAATGGTTGTCAATGTGTGCATTCAACTTACTGAGCTAAACTGCTGTTTGTATGCAGCAGTTTAGAAAACATTTCTGTGTAGATTCTCAAATAGACATTTCCAGCAAAATACCGGCCTATAAGAAATAGCAGTAAGACTGCGTCTAAAACTCAGAGGGAACGTTTCTTTCAAACTGCTCTGCAGTGTGTTCGTTCACCAAAGGTCGTTGAATCTATGTTTGGATTCAGCGAGTTTGAAACACGTTTATTCTAGGAGCTGCATTTCGATATTCCAGAGTGTATGGGAGTAAATGCTGTAAAGAGAAATATCTGTTTCTAAAACCAAAACGGAGCTATCTAACAGAATGGTTGTGAATGTGTGCATTCAACTTAAAGGGTTAATCTGCTCTTCTTAGGCAGCAGTTTAGAAACCCTTTATATGCAAATTCTAAAATCAACATTTGCAGCAAAACACCAGCCTAAAAGAAGTAGCAGTAAGACTGCATCTATAACATAGAAGAAACGTTTTCTTCAAAATGCTCTGCTCTGTGTTCATTCAACTAAGAGTCTTGAGTATATGTTCAGATTCAGCGAGTAAGAAACACGTTTCTTCCAGGAGCTGCATTTGCATATTCCAGAGTGTACTGGAGTATAAGGTTTAAAGTGAAATATCTGGTTCTAAAACAAACACGGAGCCATCTAACAGAATGGTTGTCACTGTGTGCATTCAGCTTATTGAGATAAACTGTTGTTTCTATGCAGCAGTTTAGAAAAGATTTTTGTGCAGATTCTAAAACAGACATTCCCAGCAAAATACCGGCCTCTAAGAAATAGCAATAAGACTGCGTCTAAAACTCAAATAAAACGTTTCTTTCAAACTGCTGTGCTGTGTGTTCGTTCACCTAAGGGAGTTGAATCTATGTTTAGATTCAGCGACTTAGAAACACGTCTATTCTGGGAGCTGCGTTTGGCTATTCCAGAATGAATGGGAGTATATGCTGTAACTAGAAACACAGGCTTCTAAAACCAAAACGGAGCTAGCTAACAGAATGATTGTGAATGAGGGCATTCAACTTAACGAATTAAACTGCTCCACTTATGCAGCAGTTTACAAACCATTTGTATGGAAATTCTAAAACCAACATTTCCAGGAAAACACCAGCCTAAAAGCAATAGCAGTAACAGTGCATCTATAACATGGAAGAAATGTTTTTTTCAAACTCCTCTGTCGCGTGTTCATTCACCTAAGAGACTTCAATATATGCTCAGATTCAGCGAGTTACAAACACGTTTCTTCCAGGAGCTGCGTTTGCATATATCAGAGTGTACTGGGGTACAAGATGTAAAGGGAAATATCTGATTATACGTAGAAACCCGTTTCTTTTAGGAGCTGCGTTTGGATATTCCAGAGTGAATGAGAGTATATGCTGTAAAGAGAAATAACTTCTTCTAAAACCAAAAGGCAGCTATGTAACTGAATGGTTGTCAATGCGTGCATTCACCTTCCAGAGATGAACTCGTGTGTGGATTCAGCAGTCTGCAAACACTTTCTGTGCAGAGTCCCAAAACAGGCGTTTTCAGCCCAATACCGGCATATGGAAGAAACAGCAGTAAGCACAGGGAAATATCTGCTTCTAAATCCAAAACGCAGCTATCTAACAGAACGGTTGTCAATGTGTGCACTCAACTTCCAGAGTTAAACCCGTGTGTGGATTCAGCAGTCTGCAAACACTCTCTGCAGAGTCCCAAAACAGGCGTTTTCAGCCCAATACCGGCATATGGAACAAACAGCAGTAAGCACAGGGAAATATCTGCTTCTCAATCCAAAACGCAGCTATCTAACAGAACGGTTGTCAATGTGTGCACTCAACTTCCAGAGTTAAACCCGTGTGTGGATTCAGCAGTCTGCAGAGACTTTCTCTGCAGAGTCCCAAAACAGGCGTTTTCAGCCCATTACCGGCATATGGAAGAAACAGCAGTAAGCACAGGGAAATATCTGCTTCTAAATCCAAAACGCAGCTATCTAACAGAACGGTTGTCAATGTGTGCACTCAACTTCCAGAGTTAAACCCGTGTGTGGATTCAGCAGTCTGCAGAGACTTTCTCTGCAGAGTCCCAAAACAGGCGTTTTCAGCCCAATACCGGCATTTGGAAGAAACGGCAGTAGGCACAGGGAAATATCTGCTTCTAAATCCAAAACGCAGCTATCTAACAGAACGGTTGTCAATGTGTGCACTCAACTTCCAGAGTTAAACCCGTGTGTGGATTCAGCAGTCTGCAAACACTTTCTGTGCAGAGTCTGAAAACAGGCCTTTCCGGCCCGGTACCGGCATATATAAGAAAGAGCATTAAGACTGCGTCTAAAACTCAGAAGAAACGTTTCTTTCAACCTGCTCGGCCGTGTGTTCTTTGACCTAAGGGAGTTTAATCTATGTTTAGATTCAGCGAGATAGAAACACGTTTATTCTAGGAGCTGTCTTTGGATATTCCGGAATGAATGGGAGTATATGCTGTAAAGAGAAATATCTGTTTCTAAAACCAAAATGGATCTATCTAGCAGAGTGGTTGTGAATGTGTGCCTTTGGCTTAAAGAGGTAAACTGCTCTTCTCATGCAGCACTTTAGAAACCCTTTATATGCAAATTCTCATACAGGCCTTTCCAGCAAAACACCAGCCTAAAGGAAATAGCAGTAAGACTGCATCTTTAACATGGACGAAACTGTTTTCAAACTGCTCTGCTGTGTGTTCATTCATATAAGAGACTTGAATATATGTTCAGATTCAGCTAATTAGCAACACGTTTCTTCCAGGAGCTGTGTTTGCCTATTCCAGAGTATACTGGAGTATAAGATGTAAAGACAAATGTCTCGTTCCAAAAGAAAAACGGATGATCTAATGGAATGGTTGTCAATGTGTGCATTCAACTTACTGAGCTAAACTGCTGTTTGTATGCAGCAGTTTAGAAAACATTTCTGTGTAGATTCTCAAATAGACATTTCCAGCAAAATACCGGCCTATAAGAAATAGCAGTAAGACTGCGTCTAAAACTCAGAGGGAACGTTTCTTTCAAACTGCTCTGCAGTGTGTTCGTTCACCAAAGGTCGTTGAATCTATGTTTGGATTCAGCGAGTTTGAAACACGTTTATTCTAGGAGCTGCATTTCGATATTCCAGAGTGTATGGGAGTAAATGCTGTAAAGAGAAATATCTGTTTCTAAAACCAAAACGGAGCTATCTAACAGAATGGTTGTGAATGTGTGCATTCAACTTAAAGGGTTAATCTGCTCTTCTTAGGCAGCAGTTTAGAAACCCTTTATATGCAAATTCTAAAATCAACATTTGCAGCAAAACACCAGCCTAAAAGAAGTAGCAGTAAGACTGCATCTATAACATAGAAGAAACGTTTTCTTCAAAATGCTCTGCTCTGTGTTCATTCAACTAAGAGTCTTGAGTATATGTTCAGATTCAGCGAGTAAGAAACACGTTTCTTCCAGGAGCTGCATTTGCATATTCCAGAGTGTACTGGAGTATAAGGTTTAAAGTGAAATATCTGGTTCTAAAACAAACACGGAGCCATCTAACAGAATGGTTGTCACTGTGTGCATTCAGCTTATTGAGATAAACTGTTGTTTCTATGCAGCAGTTTAGAAAAGATTTTTGTGCAGATTCTAAAACAGACATTCCCAGCAAAATACCGGCCTCTAAGAAATAGCAATAAGACTGCGTCTAAAACTCAAATAAAACGTTTCTTTCAAACTGCTGTGCTGTGTGTTCGTTCACCTAAGGGAGTTGAATCTATGTTTAGATTCAGCGACTTAGAAACACGTCTATTCTGGGAGCTGCGTTTGGCTATTCCAGAATGAATGGGAGTATATGCTGTAACTAGAAACACAGGCTTCTAAAACCAAAACGGAGCTAGCTAACAGAATGATTGTGAATGAGGGCATTCAACTTAACGAATTAAACTGCTCCACTTATGCAGCAGTTTACAAACCATTTGTATGGAAATTCTAAAACCAACATTTCCAGGAAAACACCAGCCTAAAAGCAATAGCAGTAACAGTGCATCTATAACATGGAAGAAATGTTTTTTTCAAACTCCTCTGTCGCGTGTTCATTCACCTAAGAGACTTCAATATATGCTCAGATTCAGCGAGTTACAAACACGTTTCTTCCAGGAGCTGCGTTTGCATATATCAGAGTGTACTGGGGTACAAGATGTAAAGGGAAATATCTGATTATACGTAGAAACCCGTTTCTTTTAGGAGCTGCGTTTGGATATTCCAGAGTGAATGAGAGTATATGCTGTAAAGAGAAATAACTTCTTCTAAAACCAAAAGGCAGCTATGTAACTGAATGGTTGTCAATGCGTGCATTCACCTTCCAGAGATGAACTCGTGTGTGGATTCAGCAGTCTGCAAACACTTTCTGTGCAGAGTCCCAAAACAGGCGTTTTCAGCCCAATACCGGCATATGGAAGAAACAGCAGTAAGCACAGGGAAATATCTGCTTCTAAATCCAAAACGCAGCTATCTAACAGAACGGTTGTCAATGTGTGCACTCAACTTCCAGAGTTAAACCCGTGTGTGGATTCAGCAGTCTGCAAACACTCTCTGCAGAGTCCCAAAACAGGCGTTTTCAGCCCAATACCGGCATATGGAACAAACAGCAGTAAGCACAGGGAAATATCTGCTTCTAAATCCAAAACGCAGCTATCTAACAGAACGGTTGTCAATGTGTGCACTCAACTTCCAGAGTTAAACCCGTGTGTGGATTCAGCAGTCTGCAGAGACTTTCTCTGCAGAGTCCCAAAACAGGCGTTTTCAGCCCATTACCGGCATATGGAAGAAACAGCAGTAAGCACAGGGAAATATCTGCTTCTAAATCCAAAACGCAGCTATCTAACAGAACGGTTGTCAATGTGTGCACTCAACTTCCAGAGTTAAACCCGTGTGTGGATTCAGCAGTCTGCAGAGACTTTCTCTGCAGAGTCCCAAAACAGGCGTTTTCAGCCCAATACCGGCATTTGGAAGAAACGGCAGTAGGCACAGGGAAATATCTGCTTCTAAATCCAAAACGCAGCTATCTAACAGAACGGTTGTCAATGTGTGCACTCAACTTCCAGAGTTAAACCCGTGTGTGGATTCAGCAGTCTGCAAACACTTTCTCTGCAGAGTCCCAAAACAGGCGTTTTCAGCCCAATACCGGCATTTGGAAGAAACGGCAGTAGGCACAGGGAAATATCTGCTTCTAAATCCAAAACGCAGCTATCTAACAGAACGGTTGTCAATGTGTGCACTCAACTTCCAGAGTTAAACCCGTGTGTGGATTCAGCAGTCTGCAAACACTTTCTGTGCAGAGTCTGAAAACAGGCCTTTCCGGCCCGGTACCGGCATATATAAGAAAGAGCATTAAGACTGCGTCTAAAACTCAGAAGAAACGTTTCTTTCAACCTGCTCGGCCGTGTGTTCTTTGACCTAAGGGAGTTTAATCTATGTTTAGATTCAGCGAGATAGAAACACGTTTATTCTAGGAGCTGTCTTTGGATATTCCGGAATGAATGGGAGTATATGCTGTAAAGAGAAATATCTGTTTCTAAAACCAAAATGGATCTATCTAGCAGAGTGGTTGTGAATGTGTGCCTTTGGCTTAAAGAGGTAAACTGCTCTTCTCATGCAGCACTTTAGAAACCCTTTATATGCAAATTCTCATACAGGCCTTTCCAGCAAAACACCAGCCTAAAGGAAATAGCAGTAAGACTGCATCTTTAACATGGACGAAACTGTTTTCAAACTGCTCTGCTGTGTGTTCATTCATATAAGAGACTTGAATATATGTTCAGATTCAGCTAATTAGCAACACGTTTCTTCCAGGAGCTGTGTTTGCCTATTCCAGAGTATACTGGAGTATAAGATGTAAAGACAAATGTCTCGTTCCAAAAGAAAAACGGATGATCTAATGGAATGGTTGTCAATGTGTGCATTCAACTTACTGAGCTAAACTGCTGTTTGTATGCAGCAGTTTAGAAAACATTTCTGTGTAGATTCTCAAATAGACATTTCCAGCAAAATACCGGCCTATAAGAAATAGCAGTAAGACTGCGTCTAAAACTCAGAGGGAACGTTTCTTTCAAACTGCTCTGCAGTGTGTTCGTTCACCAAAGGTCGTTGAATCTATGTTTGGATTCAGCGAGTTTGAAACACGTTTATTCTAGGAGCTGCATTTCGATATTCCAGAGTGTATGGGAGTAAATGCTGTAAAGAGAAATATCTGTTTCTAAAACCAAAACGGAGCTATCTAACAGAATGGTTGTGAATGTGTGCATTCAACTTAAAGGGTTAATCTGCTCTTCTTAGGCAGCAGTTTAGAAACCCTTTATATGCAAATTCTAAAATCAACATTTGCAGCAAAACACCAGCCTAAAAGAAGTAGCAGTAAGACTGCATCTATAACATAGAAGAAACGTTTTCTTCAAAATGCTCTGCTCTGTGTTCATTCAACTAAGAGTCTTGAGTATATGTTCAGATTCAGCGAGTAAGAAACACGTTTCTTCCAGGAGCTGCATTTGCATATTCCAGAGTGTACTGGAGTATAAGGTTTAAAGTGAAATATCTGGTTCTAAAACAAACACGGAGCCATCTAACAGAATGGTTGTCACTGTGTGCATTCAGCTTATTGAGATAAACTGTTGTTTCTATGCAGCAGTTTAGAAAAGATTTTTGTGCAGATTCTAAAACAGACATTCCCAGCAAAATACCGGCCTCTAAGAAATAGCAATAAGACTGCGTCTAAAACTCAAATAAAACGTTTCTTTCAAACTGCTGTGCTGTGTGTTCGTTCACCTAAGGGAGTTGAATCTATGTTTAGATTCAGCGACTTAGAAACACGTCTATTCTGGGAGCTGCGTTTGGCTATTCCAGAATGAATGGGAGTATATGCTGTAACTAGAAACACAGGCTTCTAAAACCAAAACGGAGCTAGCTAACAGAATGATTGTGAATGAGGGCATTCAACTTAACGAATTAAACTGCTCCACTTATGCAGCAGTTTACAAACCATTTGTATGGAAATTCTAAAACCAACATTTCCAGGAAAACACCAGCCTAAAAGCAATAGCAGTAACAGTGCATCTATAACATGGAAGAAATGTTTTTTTCAAACTCCTCTGCTGCGTGTTCATTCACCTAAGAGACTTCAATATATGCTCAGATTCAGCGAGTTACAAACACGTTTCTTCCAGGAGCTGCGTTTGCATATATCAGAGTGTGTTGGGGTACAAGATGTAAAGGGAAATATCTGATTATACGTAGAAACCCGTTTCTTTTAGGAGCTGCGTTTGGATATTCCAGAGTGAATGAGAGTATATGCTGTAAAGAGAAATAACTTCTTCTAAAACCAAAAGGCAGCTATGTAACTGAATGGTTGTCAATGCATGCATTCACCTTCCAGAGATGAACTCGTGTGTGGATTCAGCAGTCTGCAAACACTTTCTGTGCAGAGTCCCAAAACAGGCGTTTTCAGCCCAATACCGGCATATGGAAGAAACAGCAGTAAGCACAGGGAAATATCTGCTTCTAAATCCAAAACGCAGCTATCTAACAGAACGGTTGTCAATGTGTGCACTCAACTTCCAGAGTTAAACCCGTGTGTGGATTCAGCAGTCTGCAAACACTTTCTCTGCAGAGTCCGAAAACAGGCGTTTTCAGCCCAATACCGGCATTTGGAAGAAACGGCAGTAGGCACAGGGAAATATCTGCTTCTAAATCCAAAACGCAGCTATCTAACAGAACGGTTGTCAATGTGTGCACTCAACTTCCAGAGTTAAACCCGTGTGTGGATTCAGCAGTCTGCAGAGACTTTCTCTGCAGAGTCCCAAAACAGGCGTTGTCAGCCGATTACCGGCATTTGGAAGAAACGGCAGTAGGCACAGGGAAATATCTGCTTCTAAATCCAAAACGCAGCTATCTAACAGAACGGTTGTCAATGTGTGCACTCAACTTCCAGAGTTAAACCGGTGTGTGGATTCAGCAGTCTGCAAACACTTTCTCTGCAGAGTCCGAAAACAGGCGTTTTCAGCCCAATACCGGCATTTGGAAGAAACGGCAGTAGGCACAGGGAAATATCTGCTTCTAAATCCAAAACGAAGCTATCTAACAGAACGGTTGTCAATGTGTGCACTCAACTTCCAGAGTTAAACCCGTGTGTGGATTCAGCAGTCTGCAGAGACTTTCTCTGCAGAGTCCCAAAACAGGCGTTTTCAGCCCATTACCGGCATATGGAAGAAACAGCAGTAAGCACAGGGAAATATCTGCTTCTAAATCCAAAACGCAGCTATCTAACAGAACGGTTGTCAATGTGTGCACTCAACTTCCAGAGTTAAACCCGTGTGTGGATTCAGCAGTCTGCAAACACTTTCTCTGCAGAGTCCCAAAACAGGCGTTTTCAGCCCAATACCGGCATTTGGAAGAAACGGCAGTAGGCACAGGGAAATATCTGCTTCTAAATCCAAAACGCAGCTATCTAACAGAACGGTTGTCAATGTGTGCACTCAACTTCCAGAGTTAAACCCGTGTGTGGATTCAGCAGTCTGCAGAGACTTTCTCTGCAGAGTCCCAAAACAGGCGTTTTCAGCCCATTACCGTCATATGGAAGAAACAGCAGTAAGCACAGGGAAATATCTGCTTCTAAATCCAAAACGCAGCTATCTAACAGAACGGTTGTCAATGTGTGCACTCAACTTCCAGAGTTAAACCCGTGTGTGGATTCAGCAGTCTGCAGAGACTTTCTCTGCAGAGTCCCAAAACAGGCGTTTTCAGCCCATTACCGGCATATGGAAGAAACAGCAGTAAGCACAGGGAAATATCTGCTTCTAAATCCAAAACGCAGCTATCTAACAGAACGGTTGTCAATGTGTGCACTCAACTTCCAGAGTTAAACCCGTGTGTGGATTCAGCAGTCTGCAGAGACTTTCTCTGCAGAGTCCCAAAACAGGCGTTTTCAGCCCATTACCGGCATATGGAAGAAACAGCAGTAAGCACAGGGAAATATCTGCTTCTAAATCCAAAACGCAGCTATCTAACAGAACGGTTGTCAATGTGTGCACTCAACTTCCAGAGTTAAACCCGTGTGTGGATTCAGCAGTCTGCAGAGACTTTCTCTGCAGAGTCCCAAAACAGGCGTTTTCAGCCCATTACCGGCATATGGAAGAAACAGCAGTAAGCACAGGGAAATATCTGCTTCTAAATCCAAAACGCAGCTATCTAACAGAACGGTTGTCAATGTGTGCACTCAACTTCCAGAGTTAAACCCGTGTGTGGATTCAGCAGTCTGCAGAGACTTTCTCTGCAGAGTCCCAAGACAGGCGTTTTCAGCCCATTACCGGCATATGGAAGAAACAGCAGTAAGCACAGGGAAATATCTGCTTCTAAATCCAAAACGCAGCTATCTAACAGAACGGTTGTCAATGTGTGCACTCAACTTCCAGAGTTAAACCCGTGTGTGGATTCAGCAGTCTGCAGAGACTTTCTCTGCAGAGTCCCAAGACAGGCGTTTTCAGCCCATTACCGGCATATGGAAGAAACAGCAGTAAGCACAGGGAAATATCTGCTTCTAAATCCAAAACGCAGCTATCTAACAGAACGGTTGTCAATGTGTGCACTCAACTTCCAGAGTTAAACCCGTGTGTGGATTCAGCAGTCTGCAAACACTTTCTGTGCAGAGTCTGAAAACAGGCCTTTCCGGCCCGGGTACCGGCATATATAAGAAAGAGCATTAAGACTGCGTCTAAATCTCAGAAGAAACGTTTCTTTCAACCTGCTCGGCCGTGTGTTCTTTGACCTAAGGGAGTTTAATCTATGTTTAGATTCAGCGAGATAGAAACACGTTTATTCTAGGAGCTGTCTTTGGATATTCCGGAATGAATGGGAGTATATGCTGTAAAGACAAATATCTGTTTCTAAAACCAAAATGGATCTATCTAGCAGAGTGGTTGTGAATGTGTGCCTTTGGCTTAAAGAGGTAAACTGCTCTTCTCATGCAGCACTTTAGAAACCCTTTATATGCAAATTCTCATACAGGCCTTTCCAGCAAAACACCAGCCTAAAGGATATAGCAGTAAGACTGCATCTTTAACATGGACGAAACTGTTTTCAAACTGCTCTGCTGTGTGTTCATTCATATAAGAGACTTGAATATATGTTCAGATTCAGCTAATTAGCAACACGTTTCTTCCAGGAGCTGTGTTTGCCTGTTCCAGAGTATACTGGAGTATAAGATGTAAAGACAAATGTCTCGTTCCAAAAGAAAAACGGATGATCTAATGGAATGGTTGTCAATGTGTGCATTCAACTTACTGAGCTAAACTGCTGTTTGTATGCAGCAGTTTAGAAAACATTTCTGTGTAGATTCTCAAATAGACATTTCCAGCAAAATACCGGCCTATAAGAAATAGCAGTAAGACTGCCTCTAAAACTCAGAGGGAACGTTTCTTTCAAACTGCTCTGCAGTGTGTTCGTTCACCAAAGGTCGTTGAATCTATGTTTGGATTCAGCGAGTTTGAAACACGTTTATTCTAGGAGCTGCATTTCGATATTCCAGAGTGTATGGGAGTAAATGCTGTAAAGAGAAATATCTGTTTCTAAAACCAAAACGGAGCTATCTAACAGAATGGTTGTGAATGTGTGCATTCAACTTAAAGGGTTAATCTGCTCTTCTTAGGCAGCAGTTTAGAAACCCTTTATATGCAAATTCTAAAATCAACATTTGCAGCAAAACACCAGCCTAAAAGAAGTAGCAGTAAGACTGCATCTATAACATAGAAGAAACGTTTTCTTCAAAATGCTCTGCTCTGTGTTCATTCAACTAAGAGTCTTGAGTATATGTTCAGATTCAGCGAGTAAGAAACACGTTTCTTCCAGGAGCTGCATTTGCATATTCCAGAGTGTACTGGAGTATAAGGTTTAAAGTGAAATATCTGGTTCTAAAACAAACACGGAGCCATCTAACAGAATGGTTGTCACTGTGTGCATTCAGCTTATTGAGATAAACTGTTGTTTCTATGCAGCAGTTTAGAAAAGATTTTTGTGCAGATTCTAAAACAGACATTCCCAGCAAAATACCGGCCTCTAAGAAATAGCAATAAGACTGCGTCTAAAACTCAAATAAAACGTTTCTTTCAAACTGCTGTGCTGTGTGTTCGTTCACCTAAGGGAGTTGAATCTATGTTTAGATTCAGCGACTTAGAAACACGTCTATTCTGGGAGCTGCGTTTGGCTATTCCAGAATGAATGGGAGTATATGCTGTAACTAGAAACACAGGCTTCTAAAACCAAAACGGAGCTAGCTAACAGAATGATTGTGAATGAGGGCATTCAACTTAACGAATTAAACTGCTCCACTTATGCAGCAGTTTACAAACCATTTGTATGGAAATTCCAAAACCAACATTTCCAGGAAAACACCAGCCTAAAAGCAATAGCAGTAACAGTGCATCTATAACATGGAAGAAATGTTTTTTTCAAACTCCTCTGCTGCGTGTTCATTCACCTAAGAGACTTCAATATATGCTCAGATTCAGCGAGTTACAAACACGTTTCTTCCAGGAGCTGCGTTTGCATATATCAGAGTGTACTGGGGTACAAGATGTAAAGGGAAATATCTGATTATACGTAGAAACCCGTTTCTTTTAGGAGCTGCGTTTGGATATTCCAGAGTGAATGAGAGTATATGCTGTAAAGAGAAATAACTTCTTCTAAAACCAAAAGGCAGCTATGTAACTGAATGGTTGTCAATGCGTGCATTCACCTTCCAGAGATGAACTCGTGTGTGGATTCAGCAGTCTGCAAACACTTTCTGTGCAGAGTCCCAAAACAGGCGTTTTCAGCCCAATACCGGCATATGGAAGAAACAGCAGTAAGCACAGGGAAATATCTGCTTCTAAATCCAAAACGCAGCTATCTAACAGAACGGTTGTCAATGTGTGCACTCAACTTCCAGAGTTAAACCCGTGTGTGGATTCAGCAGTCTGCAGAGACTTTCTCTGCAGAGTCCCAAAACAGGCGTTTTCAGCCCATTACCGGCATATGGAAGAAACAGCAGTAAGCACAGGGAAATATCTGCTTCTCAATCCAAAACGCAGCTATCTAACAGAACGGTTGTCAATGTGTGCACTCAACTTCCAGAGTTAAACCCGTGTGTGGATTCAGCAGTCTGCAGAGACTTTCTCTGCAGAGTCCCAAAACAGGCGTTTTCAGCCCATTACCGGCATATGGAAGAAACAGCAGTAAGCACAGGGAAATATCTGCTTCTAAATCCAAAACGCAGCTATCTAACAGAACGGTTGTCAATGTGTGCACTCAACTTCCAGAGTTAAACCCGTGTGTGGATTCAGCAGTCTGCAAACACTTTCTCTGCAGAGTCCCAAAACAGGCGTTTTCAGCCCAATACCGGCATTTGGAAGAAACGGCAGTAGGCACAGGGAAATATCTGCTTCTAAATCCAAAACGCAGCTATCTAACAGAACGGTTGTCAATGTGTGCACTCAACTTCCAGAGTTAAACCCGTGTGTGGATTCAGCAGTCTGCAAACACTTTCTGTGCAGAGTCTGAAAACAGGCCTTTCCGGCCCGGTACCGGCATATATAAGAAAGAGCATTAAGACTGCGTCTAAAACTCAGAAGAAACGTTTCTTTCAACCTGCTCGGCCGTGTGTTCTTTGACCTAAGGGAGTTTAATCTATGTTTAGATTCAGCGAGATAGAAACACGTTTATTCTAGGAGCTGTCTTTGGATATTCCGGAATGAATGGGAGTATATGCTGTAAAGAGAAATATCTGTTTCTAAAACCAAAATGGATCTATCTAGCAGAGTGGTTGTGAATGTGTGCCTTTGGCTTAAAGAGGTAAACTGCTCTTCTCATGCAGCACTTTAGAAACCCTTTATATGCAAATTCTCATACAGGCCTTTCCAGCAAAACACCAGCCTAAAGGAAATAGCAGTAAGACTGCATCTTTAACATGGACGAAACTGTTTTCAAACTGCTCTGCTGTGTGTTCATTCATATAAGAGACTTGAATATATGTTCAGATTCAGCTAATTAGCAACACGTTTCTTCCAGGAGCTGTGTTTGCCTATTCCAGAGTATACTGGAGTATAAGATGTAAAGACAAATGTCTCGTTCCAAAAGAAAAACGGATGATCTAATGGAATGGTTGTCAATGTGTGCATTCAACTTACTGAGCTAAACTGCTGTTTGTATGCAGCAGTTTAGAAAACATTTCTGTGTAGATTCTCAAATAGACATTTCCAGCAAAATACCGGCCTATAAGAAATAGCAGTAAGACTGCGTCTAAAACTCAGAGGGAACGTTTCTTTCAAACTGCTCTGCAGTGTGTTCGTTCACCAAAGGTCGTTGAATCTATGTTTGGATTCAGCGAGTTTGAAACACGTTTATTCTAGGAGCTGCATTTCGATATTCCAGAGTGTATGGGAGTAAATGCTGTAAAGAGAAATATCTGTTTCTAAAACCAAAACGGAGCTATCTAACAGAATGGTTGTGAATGTGTGCATTCAACTTAAAGGGTTAATCTGCTCTTCTTAGGCAGCAGTTTAGAAACCCTTTATATGCAAATTCTAAAATCAACATTTGCAGCAAAACACCAGCCTAAAAGAAGTAGCAGTAAGACTGCATCTATAACATAGAAGAAACGTTTTCTTCAAAATGCTCTGCTCTGTGTTCATTCAACTAAGAGTCTTGAGTATATGTTCAGATTCAGCGAGTAAGAAACACGTTTCTTCCAGGAGCTGCATTTGCATATTCCAGAGTGTACTGGAGTATAAGGTTTAAAGTGAAATATCTGGTTCTAAAACAAACACGGAGCCATCTAACAGAATGGTTGTCACTGTGTGCATTCAGCTTATTGAGATAAACTGTTGTTTCTATGCAGCAGTTTAGAAAAGATTTTTGTGCAGATTCTAAAACAGACATTCCCAGCAAAATACCGGCCTCTAAGAAATAGCAATAAGACTGCGTCTAAAACTCAAATAAAACGTTTCTTTCAAACTGCTGTGCTGTGTGTTCGTTCACCTAAGGGAGTTGAATCTATGTTTAGATTCAGCGACTTAGAAACACGTCTATTCTGGGAGCTGCGTTTGGCTATTCCAGAATGAATGGGAGTATATGCTGTAACTAGAAACACAGGCTTCTAAAACCAAAACGGAGCTAGCTAACAGAATGATTGTGAATGAGGGCATTCAACTTAACGAATTAAACTGCTCCACTTATGCAGCAGTTTACAAACCATTTGTATGGAAATTCCAAAACCAACATTTCCAGGAAAACACCAGCCTAAAAGCAATAGCAGTAACAGTGCATCTATAACATGGAAGAAATGTTTTTTTCAAACTCCTCTGCTGCGTGTTCATTCACCTAAGAGACTTCAATATATGCTCAGATTCAGCGAGTTACAAACACGTTTCTTCCAGGAGCTGCGTTTGCATATATCAGAGTGTACTGGGGTACAAGATGTAAAGGGAAATATCTGATTATACGTAGAAACCCGTTTCTTTTAGGAGCTGCGTTTGGATATTCCAGAGTGAATGAGAGTATATGCTGTAAAGAGAAATAACTTCTTCTAAAACCAAAAGGCAGCTATGTAACTGAATGGTTGTCAATGCGTGCATTCACCTTCCAGAGATGAACTCGTGTGTGGATTCAGCAGTCTGCAAACACTTTCTGTGCAGAGTCCCAAAACAGGCGTTTTCAGCCCAATACCGGCATATGGAAGAAACAGCAGTAAGCACAGGGAAATATCTGCTTCTAAATCCAAAACGCAGCTATCTAACAGAACGGTTGTCAACGTGTGCACTCAACTTCCAGAGTTAAACCCGTGTGTGGATTCAGCAGTCTGCAGAGACTTTCTCTGCAGAGTCCCAAAACAGGCGTTTTCAGCCCATTACCGGCATATGGAAGAAACAGCAGTAAGCACAGGGAAATATCTGCTTCTCAATCCAAAACGCAGCTATCTAACAGAACGGTTGTCAATGTGTGCACTCAACTTCCAGAGTTAAACCCGTGTGTGGATTCAGCAGTCTGCAGAGACTTTCTCTGCAGAGTCCCAAAACAGGCGTTTTCAGCCCATTACCGGCATATGGAAGAAACAGCAGTAAGCACAGGGAAATATCTGCTTCTAAATCCAAAACGCAGCTATCTAACAGAACGGTTGTCAATGTGTGCACTCAACTTCCAGAGTTAAACCCGTGTGTGGATTCAGCAGTCTGCAAACACTTTCTCTGCAGAGTCCCAAGACAGGCGTTTTCAGCCCATTACCGACATATGGAAGAAACAGCAGTAAGCACAGGGAAATATCTGCTTCTAAATCCAAAACGCAGCTATCTAACAGAACGGTTGTCAATGTGTGCACTCAACTTTCAGAGTTAAACCCGTGTGTGGATTCAGCAGTCTGCAGAGACTTTCTCTGCAGAGTCCCAAAACAGGCGTTTTCAGCCCATTACCGGCATATGGAAGAAACAGCAGTAAGCACAGGGAAATATCTGCTTCTAAATCCAAAACGCAGCTATCTAACAGAACGGTTGTCAATGTGTGCACTCAACTTCCAGAGTTAAACCCGTGTGTGGATTCAGCAGTCTGCAAACACTTTCTCTGCAGAGTCCCAAGACAGGCGTTTTCAGCCCATTACCGACATATGGAAGAAACAGCAGTAAGCACAGGGAAATATCTGCTTCTAAATCCAAAACGCAGCTATCTAACAGAACGGTTGTCAATGTGTGCACTCAACTTCCAGAGTTAAACCCGTGTGTGGATTCAGCAGTCTGCAGAGACTTTCTCTGCAGAGTCCCAAAACAGGCGTTTTCAGCCCATTACCGGCATATGGAAGAAACAGCAGTAAGCACAGGGAAATATCTGCTTCTAAATCCAAAACGCAGCTATCTAACAGAACGGTTGTCAATGTGTGCACTCAACTTCCAGAGTTAAACCCGTGTGTGGATTCAGCAGTCTGCAGAGACTTTCTCTGCAGAGTCCCAAAACAGGCGTTTTCAGCCCATTACCGGCATATGGAAGAAACAGCAGTAAGCACAGGGAAATATCTGCTTCTAAATCCAAAACGCAGCTATCTAACAGAACGGTTGTCAAAGTGTGCACTCAACTTCCAGAGTTAAACCCGTGTGTGGATTCAGCAGTCTGCAGAGACTTTCTCTGCAGAGTCCCAAAACAGGCGTTTTCAGCCCATTACCGGCATATGGAAGAAACAGCAGTAAGCACAGGGAAATATCTGCTTCTAAATCCAAAACGCAGCTATCTAACAGAACGGTTGTCAATGTGTGCACTCAACTTCCAGAGTTAAACCCGTGTGTGGATTCAGCAGTCTGCAGAGACTTTCTCTGCAGAGTCCCAAAACAGGCGTTTTCAGCCCATTACCGGCATATGGAAGAAACAGCAGTAAGCACAGGGAAATATCTGATTCTAAATCCAAAACGCAGCTATCTAACAGAACGGTTGTCAATGTGTGCACTCAACTTCCAGAGTTAAACCCGTGTGTGGATTCAGCAGTCTGCAGAGACTTTCTCTGCAGAGTCCCAAAACAGGCGTTTTCAGCCCATTACCGGCATATGGAAGAAACAGCAGTAAGCACAGGGAAATATCTGCTTCTAAATCCAAAACGCAGCTATCTAACAGAACGGTTGTCAATGTGTGCACTCAACTTCCAGAGTTAAACCCGTGTGTGGATTCAGCAGTCTGCAGAGACTTTCTCTGCAGAGTCCCAAAACAGGCGTTTTCAGCCCATTACCGGCATATGGAAGAAACAGCAGTAAGCACAGGGAAATATCTGCTTCTAAATCCAAAACGCAGCTATCTAACAGAACGGTTGTCAATGTGTGCACTCAACTTCCAGAGTTAAACCCGTGTGTGGATTCAGCAGTCTGCAGAGACTTTCTCTGCAGAGTCCCAAAACAGGCGTTTTCAGCCCATTACCGGCATATGGAAGAAACAGCAGTAAGCACAGGGAAATATCTGCTTCTAAATCCAAAACGCAGCTATCTAACAGAACGGTTGTCAATGTGTGCACTCAACTTCCAGAGTTAAACCCGTGTGTGGATTCAGCAGTCTGCAGAGACTTTCTCTGCAGAGTCCCAAAACAGGCGTTTTCAGCCCATTACCGGCATATGGAAGAAACAGCAGTAAGCACAGGGAAATATCTGCTTCTAAATCCAAAACGCAGCTATCTAACAGAACGGTTGTCAATGTGTGCACTCAACTTCCAGAGTTAAACCCGTGTGTGGATTCAGCAGTCTGCAGAGACTTTCTCTGCAGAGTCCCAAGACAGGCGTTTTCAGCCCATTACCGGCATATGGAAGAAACAGCAGTAAGCACAGGGAAATATCTGCTTCTAAATCCAAAACGCAGCTATCTAACAGAACGGTTGTCAATGTGTGCACTCAACTTCCAGAGTTAAACCCGTGTGTGGATTCAGCAGTCTGCAGAGACTTTCTCTGCAGAGTCCCAAGACAGGCGTTTTCAGCCCATTACCGGCATATGGAAGAAACAGCAGTAAGCACAGGGAAATATCTGCTTCTAAATCCAAAACGCAGCTATCTAACAGAACGGTTGTCAATGTGTGCACTCAACTTCCAGAGTTAAACCCGTGTGTGGATTCAGCAGTCTGCAGAGACTTTCTCTGCAGAGTCCCAAAACAGGCGTTTTCAGCCCATTACCGGCATATGGAAGAAACAGCAGTAAGCACAGGGAAATATCTGATTCTAAATCCAAAACGCAGCTATCTAACAGAACGGTTGTCAATGTGTGCACTCAACTTCCAGAGTTAAACCCGTGTGTGGATTCAGCAGTCTGCAGAGACTTTCTCTGCAGAGTCCCAAAACAGGCGTTTTCAGCCCATTACCGGCATATGGAAGAAACAGCAGTGAGCACAGGGAAATATCTGCTTCTAAATCCAAAACGCAGCTCTCTAACAGAACGGTTGTCAATGTGTGCACTCAACTTCCAGAGTTAAACCCGTGTGTGGATTCAGCAGTCTGCAAACACTTTCTCTGCAGAGTCCCAAAACAGGCGTTTTCCGCCCATTACCGGCATATGGAAGAAACAGCAGTAAGCACAGGGAAATATCTGCTTCTAAATCCAAAACGCAGCTATCTAACAGAACGGTTGTCAATGTGTGCACTCAACTTCCAGAGTTAAACCCGTGTGTGGATTCAGCAGTCTGCAGAGACTTTCTCTGCAGAGTCCCAAAACAGGCGTTTTCAGCCCATTACCGGCATATGGAAGAAACAGCAGTAAGCACAGGGAAATATCTGCTTCTAAATCCAAAACGCAGCTATCTAACAGAACGGTTGTCAATGTGTGCACTCAACTTCCAGAGTTAAACCCGTGTGTGGATTCAGCAGTCTGCAGAGACTTTCTCTGCAGAGTCCCAAAACAGGCGTTTTCAGCCCATTACCGGCATATGGAAGAAACAGCAGTAAGCACAGGGAAATATCTGCTTCTAAATCCAAAACGCAGCTATCTAACAGAACGGTTGTCAATGTGTGCACTCAACTTCCAGAGTTAAACCCGTGTGTGGATTCAGCAGTCTGCAGAGACTTTCTCTGCAGAGTCCCAAAACAGGCGTTTTCAGCCCATTACCGGCATATGGAAGAAACAGCAGTAAGCACAGGGAAATATCTGCTTCTAAATCCAAAACGCAGCTATCTAACAGAACGGTTGTCAATGTGTGCACTCAACTTCCAGAGTTAAACCCGTGTGTGGATTCAGCAGTCTGCAGAGACTTTCTCTGCAGAGTCCCAAAACAGGCGTTTTCAGCCCATTACCGGCATATGGAAGAAACAGCAGTAAGCACAGGGAAATATCTGCTTCTAAATCCAAAACGCAGCTATCTAACAGAACGGTTGTCAATGTGTGCACTCAACTTCCAGAGTTAAACCCGTGTGTGGATTCAGCAGTCTGCAGAGACTTTCTCTGCAGAGTCCCAAAACAGGCGTTTTCAGCCCATTACCGGCATATGGAAGAAACAGCAGTAAGCACAGGGAAATATCTGCTTCTAAATCCAAAACGCAGCTATCTAACAGAACGGTTGTCAATGTGTGCACTCAACTTCCAGAGTTAAACCCGTGTGTGGATTCAGCAGTCTGCAGAGACTTTCTCTGCAGAGTCCCAAAACAGGCGTTTTCAGCCCATTACCGACATATGGAAGAAACAGCAGTAAGCACAGGGAAATATCTGCTTCTAAATCCAAAACGCAGCTATCTAACAGAACGGTTGTCAATGTGTGCACTCAACTTCCAGAGTTAAACCCGTGTGTGGATTCAGCAGTCTGCAGAGACTTTCTCTGCAGAGTCCCAAAACAGGCGTTTTCAGCCCATTACCGGCATATGGAAGAAACAGCAGTAAGCACAGGGAAATATCTGCTTCTAAATCCAAAACGCAGCTATCTAACAGAACGGTTGTCAATGTGTGCACTCAACTTCCAGAGTTAAACCCGTGTGTGGCTTCAGCAGTCTGCAGAGACTTTCTCTGCAGAGTCCCAAAACAGGCGTTTTCAGCCCATTACCGGCATATGGAAGAAACAGCAGTAAGCACAGGGAAATATCTGCTTCTAAATCCAAAACGCAGCTATCTAACAGAACGGTTGTCAATGTGTGCACTCAACTTCCAGAGTTAAACCCGTGTGTGGATTCAGCAGTCTGCAGAGACTTTCTCTGCAGAGTCCCAAAACAGGCGTTTTCAGCCCATTACCGGGCATATGGAAGAAACAGCAGTAAGCACAGGGAAATATCTGCTTCTAAATCCAAAACGCAGCTATCTAACAGAACGGTTGTCAATGTGTGCACTCAACTTCCAGAGTTAAACCCGTGTGTGGATTCAGCAGTCTGCAGAGACTTTCTCTGCAGAGTCCCAAGACAGGCGTTTTCAGCCCATTACCGGCATATGGAAGAAACAGCAGTAAGCACAGGGAAATATCTGCTTCTAAATCCAAAACACAGCTATCTAACAGAACGGTTGTCAATGTGTGCACTCAACTTCCAGAGTTAAACCCGTGTGTGGATTCAGCAGTCTGCAGAGACTTTCTCTGCAGAGTCCCAAGACAGGCGTTTTCAGCCCATTACCGGCATATGGAAGAAACAGCAGTAAGCACAGGGAAATATCTGCTTCTAAATCCAAAACGCAGCTATCTAACAGAACGGTTGTCAATGTGTGCACTCAACTTCCAGAGTTAAACCCGTGTGTGGATTCAGCAGTCTGCAGAGACTTTCTCTGCAGAGTCCCAAAACAGGCGTTTTCAGCCCATTACCGGCATATGGAAGAAACAGCAGTAAGCACAGGGAAATATCTGCTTCTAAATCCAAAACGCAGCTATCTAACAGAACGGTTGTCAATGTGTGCACTCAACTTCCAGAGTTAAACCCGTGTGTGGATTCAGCAGTCTGCAGAGACTTTCTCTGCAGAGTCCCAAAACAGGCGTTTTCAGCCCATTACCGGCATATGGAAGAAACAGCAGTGAGCACAGGGAAATATCTGCTTCTAAATCCAAAACGCAGCTCTCTAACAGAACGGTTGTCAATGTGTGCACTCAACTTCCAGAGTTAAACCCGTGTGTGGATTCAGCAGTCTGCAGAGACTTTCTCTGCAGAGTCCCAAAACAGGCGTTTTCAGCCCATTACCGGCATATGGAAGAAACAGCAGTAAGCACAGGGAAATATCTGCTTCTAAATCCAAAACGCAGCTATCTAACAGAACGGTTGTCAATGTGTGCACTCAACTTCCAGAGTTAAACCCGTGTGTGGATTCAGCAGTCTGCAGAGACTTTCTCTGCAGAGTCCCAAAACAGGCGTTTTCAGCCCATTACCGGCATATGGAAGAAACAGCAGTAAGCACAGGGAAATATCTGCTTCTAAATCCAAAACGCAGCTATCTAACAGAACGGTTGTCAATGTGTGCACTCAACTTCCAGAGTTAAACCCGTGTGTGGATTCAGCAGTCTGCAGAGACTTTCTCTGCAGAGTCCCAAAACAGGCGTTTTCAGCCCATTACCGGCATATGGAAGAAACAGCAGTAAGCACAGGGAAATATCTGCTTCTAAATCCAAAACGCAGCTATCTAACAGAACGGTTGTCAATGTGTGCACTCAACTTCCAGAGTTAAACCCGTGTGTGGATTCAGCAGTCTGCAGAGACTTTCTCTGCAGAGTCCCAAGACAGGCGTTTTCAGCCCATTACCGGCATATGGAAGAAACAGCAGTAAGCACAGGGAAATATCTGCTTCTAAATCCAAAACACAGCTATCTAAC